>NC_089982.1:16442291-16742291 GCF_036417845.1 Apteryx mantelli | reverse complement strand
CTGTTGTAATCAAAAGTGGCTTGAGGCTGATAAGAATTTCTCATTGATAATATAGCATACTCAAGTTGAATGTCAATCATAGACCTAAGGCATGTGTGTGCTTTTTGAAAAATTTCCCTGTTTTTAAATTTATTCTTTAAAAGTATTGTAGTAATGCAAATAGTATAAGCATGTAGTAATATTCGTAAATAATCATGAGACTCGCCATGGAATTGCTGTTCTGTCTGCCAATTGGACTTAACAAGAACAAAATGCCATTACTACCTTCATAATCAGATTTATTTTAAAGTCTTTGAACAAAATACCTCTGGAATCAACTGCTGAATGCTTTAACTGCTTCCTTGCTGCTTAATGAAACGATAGCCTTGCCAGGCTGCCAGCTAGTGGAGCAGCTGCTCCTTGGGGCTTGGTTTGCTGTTTTTCCTTAGTATCTGGAATGTCTTCAGTGATGCCTATCACAGATGCACCTGGCAGTGAGGTATGCGCAAAAGCAATGAGGCTAACGCCCACTGATCTTCATTCGCGGTTTTCATATGTGGTGCTTGTAATGTCAAAGAGGGTCAAAAAGTCCACTTCTCTTAACTTGAAGTTAACGTGAACACTATTCCAAGACCAATGAGAAAAGTGCTGTTTTTTTTCCCATCTACCCAATCCCACAGGTGAACTGTCTTTTATTTAAAAAAAAAAAAAAAAAAGTTATTTTGCAGTACCTTCTTTGGCCTTTAACTTTTAACAAATGAATTAGACTCTTACAGCAGATTTCACTTCTTATGGTAATTGAAACTTATATTCCATAACCACTGGTCAAAATAGAATTATCCTGTGCTAGGGAAGGTGCAGAGGACTGTAATCGAGCTGGCGACTCTTTGTCCGCTGGGAAGGTGGGAGGATTCACTAAATGGATCTGAGTGGTTTTCAGGATCAAGCTATAATTGCGTTTCCTACTGTGTCTAATTCCCTGAATCTGGAAGCAATGAGCATATATTAGCAGTAATTCAAATAAGCCTCCTGAATTAATACACAGGCTATCTTGTTTTGTCATAATTAGTAATAATTTTCTGCACTGGAAAAGCCTAAAAATAAAACCTGCCTAAGATTAGGAAAACCTTTTAATCCACAAGTTTTATAGCTATATAACTATATGGTTAAATACACAGGTGCGCACATATTAAAAATACATAGCTGTATATAGATATCTGTCAATATATCTATACAGAGATAGATATATCAATATAAATGCATTTAACCTCTTCCATATCCCTTCAGGTTTTATTGATACAATTAAAAACATTTGCATCACATTGAGTTTTTCTTGATTTATATAATTGACTTTATAGTTTTGAAGAGAGGGAAATAGGCAGGAAGGGACTTGATCTCACTGGTCCTTTTATGCTGACAAACCTGAAAGGTGCCTGGGTGGTGAGGCAACAAAAACATTGTGCAAGTAACTCGGTACATGGCAGCAAACAAACCAGAACAACACACACGAGCTGAAAAATGTGTAGAGTTTTTTTTTTTTTTTTCTTCAGTAAACTTAGCACTGGTAGCAGGTGCCAGATGAATAGCCCTGTAGGTTGACATCCCGAGCTTCTGCTGCGTGTACAGCTCAATGCAGCAGCCTTACAGAGGAGCAGTGGCAGGGTACTTTTGTAGTAACTGGTGGCTCTTCCTGGTAACCCATCCTGGGCAGTACCAGCTGTGGCTGGCCTGGGATGCGAACTTGCCAGCTAGTGCTTGGACTGAATAAGAGTTGCTATTCTGAAGAGCTGCTTTTGCAAGCAATATGCAGAGCTTGACCTCTGATCTGCTCCCTTGAGCAGAAGTGAGGCTAGGCATTTTTCTTTTTTTTCTTCTTTTTTTTTGTTTTGTTCTTCCTATTTCTTGCTTCAGTTCTATTAGAACTTCCTCATATACAGGTAGATTTGAAGAGAGTTCTGGTTAGAGCAAAGCATTAAGGCTGTAACTGTTCTAAGTCTAGGTCGGTACTGGCAGTGCCTTACCTTTTAATAGTTAAAAGGCAAGGATACATGAAATTGTTCAAATTTATTGTATTAACTATGTGTTGACTGTGGGCTTTTCTTTTTTTAAACAGTAAACCTTCACCATGGGGAGAATAAATAATACTCTGTGCACTGGTTTGCTGATGGTGGTGATGTGAAGGAATAGAAATTTGTGTTCAATTCTGGTAAGCCCAAGTATAAGTCTTAAGAAAAATACTTGGGTGGAAAGAGCCCAGTGTGTGTCAAGATACTCGGATTGCTGAGGATTGGTAACTTCAACTGTAGAAGAGCTTGAGGGTCCTGTGGCTGGGTGCAGTAATCAAGACTAAAAGAAGATTATAACAGAAAATTGATGTTGAAGTGCTGCAGTTTGGGGAACTGGTTTGTACCATTCCTGGCAGCTGATGGTGTGAACTTCTTTTAGTTCTGAAGCTATCACTGAATGTATTTTTGTGTTGCTTGACTCTTATTGTGGGTTCAGAAAATTGGCTTTTGTGTAAAGCTCCTCCCTGGCTGATTAAATAAATAACACTTCCCTGAATTTTTGGCATACCTTTGTGTTATCCTTCAAAGGTGAGGAAGAGGACCGAGCAGCATATCTGCATCCTCTTCCTAGTTAATATGATAGCTAACAAAATAGACTGCAAGAGTTCATGAGGGCAGCGGCCTTTGAGGTTCATGCTAGTCTCTTCTGTGGGCTGGAAAATCAGCAAGTAGGAACAGTACTGGAAGTACTTGGTTGACTGTAATTGCCTACTGTCATGGCGAGGTTTGCAGAGACAGCAGGAGTGGTGCAACAACCAACCTTTCTTCAAGCAGTGCTTTTCCTACCTTCAGTTGCAACTTTGTGCCAACTCTCTCTGATACCAGCTGTGAAGAGACTCTTTCAGCAGTAGCTCAGTGTCAGAGAGGGAGAGCGTAGCTGCAGCGTAGAATTCATTATTCTGTAAAATGATACTGGTATGAGTCAGCTGACAGTTTTTAAGCTTGCTTGCATGGTCCTTTCACAACATAGGATGCTTTGTTCTTTTAATATTGTGCTAAGTGATTGCCATGCTTTCAAACAGGCTGACTGAGATTTTGATTTTTGTGACACCTGGCTTGGGCTGACTGTACTAGCCTAGTGCAGGTGCTATATGTAATATAAATATTTGTGCTGCTTCTTCTGACCTAGAATATTGTTTTAATGTTGTTTCAAGTGTAATAATGAAGAGCAAATTATTAATGTTTTCTTGTGCTTGTGCAGCTTGCTTTTTTTTTTTTTAATTCTCTGAAATAAGATTTCCTGTGAAGTCAGTGGGATTATGGGAGCTTTTTAGGGAAGAATAAGGGTTATAATTGTTTTTCCTTTCTTGACTGACCTTTCACCCTTGCTTGGAATCCTTCCTTTTTTTCATGGAAGCTTGGGAAACAACTGCTTATATGTTACCCTCTGGTCATCGAAAAGTATTGTTCAAAGGCCAGTTTGCTCCCTTGTGTTTCTTCTTCTTCCTACTGCAGTGAGGCTTGGCCTGGTCTGTGTGTTCAGAATGCAGTTAGTTCCAGACCAGAGTTTGCTTATGGGCTAGGCAAGTGCACTGGAAACTTGCAGAATATTTGGTAGGGTTTTGGACTCGAATAATAGGCTTTGGTTTGTTGTGACTTGCTGTTGGTAATGCTTTGCTGGAATTTGGTACGGTTGTGAAGGAGTATGCAGATATCCAGCTAGTTAGAATACAGTTTCATTAAGAATATTTTCTGGCATTAAAACATGCATTTCTGTGCTATAACTAAAGTCCTGCCCTGCTAATCTTGCATTTATTCTTAAAAAACACTGTATTTCAGAGGTGCCTGTGGAAAAACAAAGATTATTTAGTTTTGGGCAGTTACTGAAAAACTAGTCATGTACTCCAAAATAAGTTGTGGATTCTTTGCTCCAGTAAGTGAAATATGACTGGTATGACCTAGTTTATTTGCATATTTAACATGCTAAATACTTTTTGTGCTTTTTTTGCCTGTTTCCTAGGAAACAGATACCCTGCTATAGTAGAGAACAGCTATTGTATGGAGACTGCTGCCTGTCTGAAGCATTGTTCTTTTGTAGGTGGAAGGCTTTAAAGGCGAAAAAGCTTTTTCGAAACGTTTTTATTAACCAAAATGGCACAAGGGTGTGTTACACACCGCTGTGCAACTCTATATTTATATTTTCCTCAGTGGGAATAACTATATTGTAATGTCTTATCTGGTAAAACTAGTACCTACACTCCCATGTAAGGCCTCCTAAAAGGAACTGAATGAGTAACTAAGTCATTTGTTTCAGTCATCCTTGTTGAGCACCACGCAGATGCATATTCATAAAAGTGCTCTATTTTGAATTATCTGGAATGGCAATAGTAATGCAAAGTTTGGGGTTAGAGTGAACTTCTGGAAATGGTATTTGTTAGTGGGGTACCTCAAAAAAAATTTTTTTTAATTTAAATATTCTCGTTGATCTGCCATGCTGCTTTTCTTATATTTTAGCCCGCTTTTTTCATCGTTGATGCATTAAAAGGAATAGGAGTAATTGTTGCAATGTTAATTTTGATGCTGTGGCAAGGGGGATGGTTTTGGGAATGGTAATGCTCAATCTTGCACTGAGCAGTAAAAGCAAGCTCAATAGAAAGTAGCTTACTAGTTGAACTTGCTGAATAACCGGTGATGATGGTAGAGAGGGTAATGTTGAGTTTTGAGAATACTCGAATGGGAGGAGAAGTGTAATGGGCATCTGTGAGCTTTTGGCAGTGTGTGACAGAGGGATGGGTTCTTTGCTTTGAAAGTGCTGTGTGGCTCCCCTTTTGGTTTGTCTTTCTGCACCGTGGCCTTGCAAACCACCATCTAGGAACCACTGATCTATGGTGCAGATAACTTAAAGCTGAATCTTTTGTAATTTGAGACGTATTCTGTTGGTTCTGAACAACTTGAAGAGCCAAGCATGTAGTGTGTGGTGTAAATCTCTTGATTACATCACTGATGCCTGGGCTGTGTGCGGCAAGCTGTGTGGTTTGAATGGCTCTGGGGCTGTGGCTTGCTGGGGGTGCGTATTCCTTCCCCCATGTGCAGGGAGGTGCTCAAGAAGATAAGTAGATTGTTTGTATCTTTACAATTTGATGTTTCATTTCTTTCTGCCTGCTACTGCAGGTCTTAATAGCTGTTCTTCTGATCTTTTCCCTCTTCTCTTAGCCTGTAGGCTTTGAGAAGGGAATGGTGGAGGGATGAGATACAATCCATGCGTCTCCATGATTCCCTGCCAGAGCTTTTTATATTGCACTGCTTTATTCAGCCCTGCTCCTAAGGCAAGGAGAGGTAGTTAGCAGTAGCAGTGGGGCAGGTCACCTCCCAGCAGGGTGAGCAGCACAAGGGGATGTGCTGGGGAATGGAGCTTCTTTTGTTTGTTACTGCTTTCAGTTTTGGAGTCTGGCAGAGCTCATTCCTGACCTACTTGGCAGTAATATGGATGTAACGCATGCTTACTGCCTTCCTGAAGGCTTGTATCTTTCAAAAGCCTAAACACCTTTTGATAGTAAACTGCACTAAAGGCACACGTAGACCTTTGAAAGTCTTGTGAAAGGTTTACTTTTTAAATAAAAATATAAAGTTTTGAAATAACGTGTAATAAAACTGTGCCCCCAGTGCAAGGACTGGGGGTGAAGGCAGTCTCACGACAGAGTGAAGTCCAACCAGGTATGTCTCCAACAGTCTAGAAGCAGGTTCTCCTAACAGTGGCCAGGCCTCTAGGTCGTAAAGCCACCAGCCTGTGATGCCAGGCTGTTGCTGGAGGCAGGAGACAGCTCTCTTAAGTTCTGCTAAGAGGGGAAGTTGCTCCTTTATAGATGCTGCCTCAGCAAGTGCTGATTATTACAGCTGTTCAGGGTGAGAAGGTGGTGAACCACAGAGCTTTGAGCCTTGCTCTGAGCAAGTGCAATCACAGCTCTATGGGTGTGTGATGTGCACCAATGTTCATGCATGGCCCAGTGAAGTTCTGACCAATTCTGTAAGTGTCTGTAAGTCTAAGCCATTTTGGAAACTTTGTGTATGCATCCCTGTTTAAATGAAGGCTATTAAGTGAATTTGAGACTTCTAGGGGCTCTCTGTATTAGAAGTGCTCTTGTACAGGATTCAGGGGTTGAAAGGCCTGGTCTTTAAAAGATGGGCTGGAAGTCTGAGCTGTCAGTTTTTTTTCTGTATTCCTAAATTTTCCTGTTGTGTTTTGGGGAAGCAGCAGTGCAGTCATCTTCATGATACCTTACAAAGTCAAGATACCCAAGGTATCTCTTTCTGATAGATTTATAAGGCAGAACATCCCTTGTGAAGGAAAGGAAACTATGATTTTTCTAAATGGAAAGCTCTTCTTGGGGCAAGTGGAGGTTCAGATTCTGTATGTTAAGTTCTGTAAATGAATCACATGGTCTCCTCTGCATTAGCTCTATTTCTAGGCCAGCTGGTCATGGTAGTTAATCGAGTGGTTTTGGCTAGTGGAAAGAAAAGAGATGATTCTGTCATTGCTCTGAATTTTCAATACTGCCACCAACTGCTTTTTGGTGAGTACCTGTTTCGACCTGTACTTGACTAAAAAGACAGCTGAATCCTAGTCATGAAAGAGGCTACAAATTTTGAGCTCTTCACATGCAAACTTTTCTGTATTGAGAGTACATTCTGCCACTGCGCCTTTTCACTGGTTACCAGTAAATATGGTCAAATTGAAACCAAATTTGAAAATAAAAGCATTATTTTTAGAAATCCTCCAAGTGATTGATTCAAGTTCTTATAAAAGCAGCTGTACTTGATATAATCTTGACCTCTTGTGAGAGCTGTGTGCCAGTGGAACTGTTGATCTTGTAGACTGATTTTATGTAAGTGAAATAAAGCTTCTCAACAGCTAGATTCAATGGTTGGACTTGCTGCTCAGAGAGCAAACAACTTCGGATTTCAGCACAAAATGTAAAAAGTCCTCAGCGCTTGTGCAGTTACAAGGTAGTTTTTCAGCCCTAGGGGACTGGCAGGGTGGGGGGAAAACCTGTGTGTCAGAGATCTCTCTAAACAGCTAGGTGGGCAAAATAGTGATGTGATCCAAGCCAGTGGGCTAGTGCTGAATTGCGCCTTTGTGTAATCAATATTCAGCATGTGAATGAACAAACTATTCACGAGAAGCTGCTGATTGAGGTTGCTGTTCCCCCGCTGACAGTAGGAGAGTATTGGGGAGAATTCTCTGCCTTGCCTATTCAGTTGTTAACACCCATGGATACACTGACTGAAACAGCAGAAATGAAGAGGCTGAGCATCTGGCAGGGAGGGTGTTTCTTGCTATTCCAGCCAGGATTAAGTTAAAGCCTGTAAGTGGTGGCTGTAGCAAATTTTGCAGCATGCTGTGTTGACAGTAGGAATCTTTGTTCCATAGGTACAGCAGTTAACGTTGTTGCAAGCTGTTTTCTTCTAAAATGTTAAAACAACAATCCCCCCAAATCCTGTGCTTGCTTCTGGTGCCTTTCTCCTGGATACTTTTGAGAGAATGTGGAAGGAGGTTGAGGAGTGAAGTGACAGAATTATACATAGGACCTCAACTTCTCCTGTCTCCATTAAGCTTCCCAATCTGTTGGATCTTTACCACTTTATTTCTTTGTTATTACTTGGTGTGGATTTTCTTCTTTATCATACATGCCATGCACATCCTTTGCTGTTCTCTGAGCTTTTGGATGCAAGCATAAAAACTCAGTAGTTTGGAGTGCCTATTTATAGCAATATTTGATTGTGCATGTGAATTTAAGTACAGGTACACTGTGCTTGCTATGGAACAACCAAATGTGCACTTAGGGCAGATCTGTACTGTTGTGAAAATATGCATGGAAATGTTTTAAGAGTTCATTACATAAATAGAACGTCTGGTTGTTGTTATCCAAATCAGTTCTTCTAATGAAAGCCAAATATCTGCAGAGGAGTTGTTGCTTTGAATGTTGTGGAGTCATCCTAGCTGTTCCACAGTAAATCTTGGAGCAGCTCTGAGGCAATACTGAGCTACTTCACACTTATACGAAAGTGACCACTGAATTTAGTTTTAGTACGCTTTTCATTGTATGTTTAATGATATGAGCTCAGGAAATGTTATCCAAATACTTCTTTTTAGAAGCTCTCCCTTGAAGATCTGGGCTACATCTTTGAGCAGGAAGAGGAACATGTCTGCCTAAAGAAGCAGTCTCTCCAAATGTCATTCTGCTTGCTGGTTATGCCATAAGTTGGCTCCCATTTGTTACCCGCTGTAGTGTGATAAGGAAAACCAAAATGAACTTCTGCAGGCTGTTTCCATGAGCTGTGATCCTAGCCTGCATCCCTCAGGACCATGGGGAAGCCAGTTGGACATTTGGAAATGTGGAAGAGCATATTCTAGAATAATCACAGGGACTTTAAGAAATCTCTTAAAACTTCTCACTGCTACTAAAATCAGCTGTTATCTAGTTTTTTGGAAAGCAGATGCCCTGAGGAAATGAAACTGTTAGTCACCTAAAAGAGCAGTGAGTGTCAAGCAGCGGCTGCTGCAGCTGCCCTAGGTTGATCTAAACTGGCACAGATGATGTTGGAACATATTCTCACAACAGCTGTAGGGTTCGTGAGGTCTGGCATGGAGTGAGTTGCATGGAGCAGTAGGACCTGGGAAAGACTGCTTTCCTCATTGAGGCTTCCTCCAATGCATTGAAGGGACTGAGACATCACGGTGGTGGGGGAGGCAGAGAATGACTCTTCCCAAATGTGCCGATTCTTTCTTCCGCACCAATGCTTTTGATCTGTTTACCAAAACCTTAGTTGTGCAAAGTGCTGTGTGTGCAAAGTAAGTGCTGACATGTTGCACCTGGATCACTGGCAAGTATGCTCTATTCCCTGTAGAGCAGATCTGCAAGACAGCAGTGAGGTGTGAGTGACATGTCTGCTTCTTTAATTCAAAGCACTGGGTTATTAGGGCTCTGAAATTGTAAATCTTCATGTGGTGATACTGTGTTGTGCAGAGCTTGCAGAAGATGCCTGAATTTCTCTATGAGTTACTGACTGTAGAACAGTAAATCATGCCCCCTTCAATGATGCTTAATCCGTTTTGAGGAGCAGCCTTACTTCTGAAAGAATTCCTGTGAGTTTGGTTCCTACATGCAACATGAAGTGACTGGCTGCCTCAGTGGCAGATCTGGTAGAAAGCTACTACCCCTGTCCTTGCAGTGCTCATTTACTACCTGCTGGTAGGAGACCCTGTTAACTGTACCAGCATAACTGTTTGACTGCTCTCTAAACTGAAATGGTGAAATGATATAGGTTGCACAACAGATATCTAAAGCTTTTTTTTCCACAGAATCACAGAATAGCTGAGGTTGAAAGGCACCTCTGGAGATCACCTGGTCCAAACCCCCTGCTCAAACAGGATCAGCTAAAGCAGATTGTCCAGGACCATGTCCAGACAGCTTTTGACTGTCTCCAAGGATGGAGACTCCACAACGTCTCTGGGCAACCTGCTCCAGTGTTTGATCACCCTCGCAGTGAAAAAGTGTTTTCTTGTGATTAAAGTGGAATTTCTTGTGTTTCAGTTTGTGCACCTTGCCTCTTGTCCTGTCATGGGGCACCACTGAGAAGAGTCTGACTCTGTACTCTGTATACCCTCTTATCAGATATTTATAAATATTGATAAGAACCCCCTGCCCCCGCCCGAGCCTTCTCTTCTCCAGGCTAAACAGTTCCAGCTCTCTCAGCATCTCCTCATATGAGATGTTCCAGTTCCTTAAGCTTTTTGTGGCGGTTCGCTGGACTTGCTTTGTTTGTATGTCTTTTTTTTATTTTTATTTTTTTATTTAGCCACTGTTCCAGTTTAGAGAACAGTTAAAGAAAGACTTCAGCTGGTGTAATTCAAGGAGACAGCAACCTCTGTCCCAGGGTGGAGCAGGAATGAGCAATGGAGGGAAGGTCTGAGGCTTAAGCCAGATCTGTTGCTGATTAAAAATCATTTGCATAACCATGGACCAAACCCTGTGCAGAGGGGGCATGTGACCTTTGAAAGGAAACCAAGATCAGCTGTAAATGAACACAGTGGGACTAGTCTGTATTGCTGTCACAGCTTTCTGCTTGTAAGCTAAATGCAATGTTGTAATGAATTTGAAATGGTAGAAACTTAAAAAGGCTTCTTTTGTGGGCAAATGTGATAATTGGTGGATGTTTGACAAGCTTACTGAAGATGGTGTTTCTAATGGAAGTACTAAATCTATTTTGTTTCAGCTGCTTTTTAACCATCAGAGCTGTAGTTCCTGCTTATCTTCAGTGTGTTTTTTTTCTTTTTTTTCCTCTCCATTTAATGCAAGTTGCTTGCTGCAGGACTACATAATCTTTTTTCCTCTCAAGTAAATTGCTGTATATTAGTGTAATTATACAATGAGTATTCCTTGAGCTTTCCTTTTGTTGCTTGCTTCTTTTCAGTAGATCAGCAGTTCTCCATACCATGTAAATCTCTGCGCTTCTAAAGAGGTTGTAGAGCAATGCTGAGCTCCGCAAATGTGACCTGCATTTTTACTTTGTACTTTAGAAATAATTAGGAGAGTTGAGTTATTGACCTGCAGAGCAACCTGTGTGGCTTGGTGGTTTTAAACTAAAATTTCTAGGGAACTTTTTTAGTGTTTCATTACTACTTGATTTTTCCTCTCCTTTTGCTTGTACAGTGACTGGTGTGTATATACTGAATGGGGTAGGGAAGGAAGGTCCTTCCTATTGCTGTCCCATATTGTGCTTGGTGAGCTGCATTGTTGGGAAGAGAGAAGTGGTGTGTTAAATTTACCGAAGTGTAGAGATGACATTATTGACGTACGCAGTCACGATGAATAATAGCTTTTTAATAGTAAGAAAGAAATTGATGTAGTAGTAGAGAATTACATGCCTTGCATTCTCAGGCAAAATGTTAGAGCATTAGAGTCCATCTGCCACCCTGAAAGAAGCAACTGGGTGTTGGACTTGGAGATGCACCCATCCAGTGTTCAGTTGGCACAGTTTTTGACAAATTCAGTGTGGGAGCCTGCTAGTAACTTGGAAAGTTGATGCTGGTTCTTGAGCAGCAATACCATTTTTTACCTCATTTGTTCTGATAAGTATGCAATACATGAAGTAAATATGTGAACATTGCCAAGGGAAACTCTGTGCCTGGTGCACACCCGCACCACCCTCTTTATTAGTTCTTTAAATGGGATGGGGGCACCCAAACCTGCCAACGATGCTGTACAACCTTTTGCGTTCTGACTGTTCTTCAAGAATAAGGTGGTTGATGTTTTGCCTGGGCTCATTTGTTAGTTGTTCCTCTTCAGCACTTCCTTGATCAACTTCAAGCATTGTCCTCTTCCTGCAAGGACTTGGCATGAAGTAGGGACCCTATGCTCTTGAAGCAGGAGATGGAAGTTTTTTGTTAGATTCTTTTGTTGCTGGTTCATCCATGATCTCGTGTTCCTCTTTAGATTTGGTGAGTTATATTTTCTTTATCTGCAAAGCTCTCCTGTCACCCTTTCTAACCATTTTTAGCTACTCACGCCTTTGGCAGTCCTCAAGGAAAGAAGCAGCACTACTTGAGAAGCGCAATGTGGTGAAACTTGTTTTTCACATAGAAGAGCAGTAGAGCTGCCTGCATGTAAAAAGGCTGGTTACTCTGGTTGTTTCCTTTCCTAGTGAATAGGTTGCCCTGATCAGCTGGAGTGAGACCTTCCTATGTTAATGTTTGCTCCCAGAAGCTGTACTTCTGAGTCTGCTAGAAGTTGCTTTATAGTGGGAGATGCACTGGCACTAGGACTACTGGAAGCTTATATTTTACATGACAGCATAATAGTAAATTTAGGTGAATGCTTTAAAAACCTTCTGCAAGCACTGAGATACAAAGCAGTCATTTGTCTTGGCTCCTGCTTCAAAGTAACTGTTTTCCACTCTCTTTGCTTTGCTTCCCTCAGATTATGCAATTTGAAGATCAACAAGCAGATGCTGATCAAAATATACTTATAGCAGCTTGTGATACAGAAATAATTCCTTTTTAACAATGGGTTTGTTTGCTGAATCTGAGTATTGTTCCTTAATATTTACTTGGAATGATTTTATTCATGCGTTGGAAATGTTGCTGAGCTCCAGTCCTTTGCTTATTGATCAGGATAGAGTGTTTGTATCAGCACTGAAGATTGAGCTTTATAAAGTACATAATAGATGCATGACCTTTTTTGTTTATTAAAAAAACAAAACAACTTACAGCAGAATGTCTAACTCTTGGTTTAGACAAGGCCTCACTAAAATGACATATTGGATAATTATAATTACAGAATTTAACTTGATCAAATGACATCCTGGGTGAGAGTTGCCTGTTAATAACAATGTACTTTTATACCACCTTATTTTGGAAAGGCAGCTTTCTGCAGTATTTCCAATGTGATGTATGAGTTTAATATGAGGGGTATTTAGAGCCGTAGTCTAACTCCCTGCTTTGCCTGCTATGTAAGAAAAGTGTGCTGGCAATTGTACAGTCCTTATTGCACTGTAATAGGTGTTTATGTAATACACAGTGAAAGGCGCAGGTGGGCTTTAAGGATATGCTCTGAAAAGAAAGCCTTTCTGTAGGACACGGTGTGAGTGAAGTGGTAGAAAAACAGATTAAGCGGTGCAGAAATTCTCACATTTGAAATTCAAAAATTGAAGGCAAGGTGTAAGTCTGAAGAACAAAACCAGAAAAAGGGATGGTATTTAAGAACTAAAAAGCTGTAGGCTAATGGTAGATCTTTGTATAAACTATAGAGTTGAGGGGAAATTACAGTGTTAGAGGAATAGGTGTTCCCAAATTCCCCTTCTCACAGAGCAGTTTCTGTTCCAGAGACTTTGCTTTACGGGAAGTCAGTATGATCGTAACTGAGAATGAAGCCTACAAGGAATGTTATTTGAAAATTAGGGGATGTTATTTGAAAAACTCAAGTTCAGTGAGTTGCCACCACTGATTGTTCATTAATTGAAAAAACTTTTTCAAATGGTTTTGTGTTGCATATTATACCCTGAGTAGAAATTGTGTGTTGCTCTGAGTGGAATATCTGCTACTATGGTTCTTATTTCAGTTAGGAACCAAAGGGGATGTTAATATGAGGTATCTTTTGAATTCTTATTTTTAGCCTGGAAATAGGTTGGAAAGCTAAGACTTTAATCACTGGTATCACTTCCGTATAAAGAATTTGTAGTACATAGTTACAGATGTATTTTAAGTGTTTTGTAAAAATAGGCCATTCAGAAATTAAATATCTTAGAAATGATGCATTTCCAGAAATGAATGAGCTTGAGGAAAGCTAACCTTACTAGCAAAGATGCTTGAAAAATAGGGTGTCAAGTTTGTAGGTAGTCTTGTCTGTTTTTGCCTGTTAAGTAGGCAGCTCATCTGCAAGTGGGATTATCTTAGCCCTTTAGGTTACAGAGCTAAAAATACTCTAAATTTCTACTTTGCATCTAGCTTAAGATGTAGCACTGAATCAGTTGACTGGGTGCCCTGGAAATGCACCTATTACTTGTTTGTCTCTCCCTGTGCACTCCCCACTCCCCATAAGTATCTCAGAACTATTGATGGAACCATAGACACTTTATTACCAGTTTAGATGATGAAACCCTGTTTGAGTGCTTTGTCTTTAGATATTGAAGAGCTCAGAGGAGGGGATGCTGAAGGATGGAGAGGATTTGAAAGACTACTTCCACTACTCCCACCTTCTTCTTTACTCAATCTTGGAGTAGTGAAATGTGAAACAACTACAGGCTTACTTGGGACTGGGAAAAGAAGGAATTGATGGAGATTTGTCAGAAGCATCCCACAGAAGTATCTCACTTCCCGATAGCAAACTGATCGGTTGGTCCTTGCCTGTGCCCTGAGAATAAGGGGTCTCAGGGGCCTGGTGTCTCGGTGTAGAGCCCAGACTGGTTTAACAGGGCTGTGGTCTGGGGAGTGTCATGGAAGAGCTCATTTCCATAGGGGGGAGCCTGGGGAGGGTGAACGAGCTGCTCTGTGAGTCCTCTGGGGACCCAGCTTGTGTCTGACCCAGTGGGGCTTCCTCCACTGCAGCAGGAAAGGCAGGGGTGGTGAGCTGCGCACTGTAGGGTCTTAGGCCTCCTGGTGCAAGTAACAGAAACTGTAATGCTTTGAATTACCCAGTGTTGGATGGATACCAGTACTGCAAGCCAGAGTGCCATGCTCACCCACCTACTGCAGGCTGAGCACCCAGGCAGCTCCTCTTCTGTCCTTGGGTTGTGCACTCGCGGTTTCCTTTTGTTCCTACAGAACAAAACACGCTGGTGCTGTTCCAGCACCTACTGCATGCATCCTTCTAGGCTGAGTGGAATGCTACTTTTAAAAATACTTATTAATAATATATGTGGTTGCACAAACTAAGCACTGTGTACTTCTCGGACTTGAAGTTGATGGCTTGTGAAGATGCTTCGCCCAATATCAGTATGCGTGGCTCTGCATAAGATGAGTTTCTTAACTTTTGCGTGGTGTCCAGTGTTGGAATCAAGTTGTTATTGTTCTCATTTATACAATTTGGTGCATTGTATTATACATTTTTGTTTAAAGGCCTATAGCTGCTTTTTGGTATGACTTTAATTTGGGGAATTTCTTCTCGGTCTCTAACATATGTTAATGATTCAAATGTAGTGTCCAGTCAACAGTTCACTTTTAATTAAGATTAGTTTTTGTCTGGCAGTGTTTTTAATTGCCATCATCACTTAAAAATGGACATTCTGCAATTTTCTTTTAATGAAATCTGATGACTTTGATCATACAATTTCTGAGATTATTCCTCTCTCTGCAAGCACTTGGAAAGAGGGGCAGCCTGCTTGAGATAATTGTCTTGTAACTGTACAAGGTCACGGCTGTGTCAGCTTCTCGCAGCTGTGACAAATTGCATCATCTCTTTTGGATAAACACAGACTTATTGCAAAGGTTTGGCTTTATTTGATAAAACACAGTGTGGGTTGAACTGTCTTTGTTAACAGCACTAGTTAGCTTGATGTTTTGGTGTATCATCCAATGTTGACTGCTTGAAGTAAAAACTGGATTCTGTTTCACTTTTTTTTTTTATTGTAAGTTATCTTGCATCTGGAGAGTCCTGGAGCCAGCTCTTCCATGCAGTTTGTGTGTGTGGTGGTGTGTTTTTTGTTTTTAACACTGGTATCCTAAAGCAGCAAGGCATGTTTAAACAGCTGGCATCATCTGTGCCTGCTTAAAACTGTTTGGGATATTCAGGGTATGTAGAATCATGCAAAGTCTCGATGCTATACCATCCCCCACCAGTGGGCTGACAGGCGGCTTTTCTGTGTGATAATCCTTTTGCCACCAAGCCCATTAGAATAGTAATCTTCAAACTTTTGCTGATCTGCTGGCAATGATACAGAGGAAGTAACATGCTGCGCATGTCCATTGGCTCCCCTCTTCATTTTCCTCTAATAATTTTGAAACCCTTTGGCCCACAAGTGCTTTTTTGGGGGGGATGGGGGTGGGGAATATATAACCCTGTGAGTATGAACAATGTTGGGAGTCCTTGGAAGTAATATCTTGCCCAGAAGTGCTGTGCTAGGAGCCCTGCCTCAGAGGATGCTGCTTTATGGCCAGGAACTCTTAGGGCAGTTAAAGCTCCAAGTAGTCCTCTTGAATTAAAAAAGAAAAAGGGGGGGGGGGCAAGCTAAGAAAAACTGAAGCATCTGTTAGCACTTCAGATCATAACTGATAACTGTTGCCAAAGGAAACCTGCAGCAAAGCAATGGACATAAACTGTGTGTTGAGTTAGTGAGAGGTCTGCACTCTTTAGCTGGACACCTGAGGAAGTGGCCTGCCATTGAACAGGAGCTGCTGGAGGTTGGGCACTACTCGGCGTTTGGCTCTGACACATTCCCAGTGATATGAATAGACTTTTCACGTTGCAGCACGTAAGCAGGATGAGAATGTGAATCTACTACAGCACTGATGAAAACAACATATGTTTAGTTTTATGAAGACTTAAAGACAGATGGTGACCCATAGGATAATTATGTAACACCCAAGATTCTCTTAACAAATCTTTTTATAATAGTTGTGATAATTACTCATAAGTAGCCAGTCACTTAACTCTTCCTCTGTTTCCTAAATAGCACAGGGATCTAGTTTAGCCTCACATAAACTCTCAGATGAATTTGTTCTTTAGGCTAGGTCATTTTTTTGCACTTACCTTGCTGTCTCTGCAGACTTCCCTTGCTCTCAACAAAAGGCACAAATGGTGGGTGTTTCTGACCAGTCAAGTGAAATAAAGCTGAAAGTGTCACCTCTCTCTTACAGCTACCTCTTCCTGGGTCACTGTTTTCTTTGCCTCCATGGATTCTCGGTATGTTTTACTCCTCCCAAACTCTATGTCCAAAGGGATTAACATTCCCCTAAGAAATTGGTTATTGCTTCTTGTCCTGGAGCCTGACTTGGAGGAACGGAGTACAGAATTAAGATGTGTCTTCTGGGAACTGCTGACTCTCATCCACGATTTTACCCCTACTTGTTCAGCTGTCATCTTGGCTGCTTCTTGCATGACTCTTCAACAGACTAGGAAGTTTTGCAGAATTGTGGAAGAGTTTTTAGGAGATGGAGCAAGTTGGACCAGCCACTTCTGAGGCATCAGCATTGCAGTCTTTGAACCACCACTGGCCCTCTCTGCCCCCTGACTAATCCTGCATCAAGATGAAATGCCTGCCATTGAGGACAGCCGCCTTTTGTTGAGGAGTTTCAGGGGTGGGTTTAACAACAATGTCAAGTTTTCTTTTTTTCTTTTTTATTCTTTTTGTATGCCCTCCCCCCCCCCCAACTGCCAAGGTAATCCTTTCAGTATCCAGTAACTTGTAACCCATCTGCTTTTGGTATTTAAAGGGCAATTTGCCAGCTGGATACAAGCTACAGGTCACTCCTTGACTGGTGTGAATTTAAAGAGGGAAAGGAGAGAGAAGTATTTTCTAGCTTGTTACTTGTATCGTGTTTGTGGCCAATTCCTGCTTTTTCTAGCTAAGTTAATATGCAGGGCAGGGATTTAGATGCAGGCCTTGTTAAGCAGGCTGACTGAGATTAAGGAGATCTTAAAGAGGGAAGGGACAGAATTCTACTAACACAATATTTTCAGTGATGGTAACCAGAAATAGGAGTGTATATTGAGTGTTAGCCAATTTGTCTGCAAAGTGTGCTTCTTGCTTAAAGGCCTCTTTGTGTGAAGCCATATCCCTGCTTTCCCCAAAGGAAGCATTGATAGCTTCCTTGCTAGCCATGGACCTATACCAATCAAAACAGATTAGGGTTTGAAGAAGTAATTATAGGAAATACAGCAGCAAAAGTACTTCAGTAAATGCCACTACAGTTGCTCAGCTGGAGAAGTACTAACATTGTGTCCCTTTGGGACACCACACTTCATCCTCAGTGGTAGCTGAGTCAATCTGCCCTTGACCATTTTACTCGTGTAAGCTACAAGAAAATTCCTTACAGCAAGGGCAGCTCAGAGCTGCAAAAGAGTAGAGCGAGGGAGCTTGTGTTCGCTAGGTCATTACTCCCTGAAAACGAGACTGTCTTGAGAGTCTGTCATGTGAGCCTGTGGACAGAGTAACCTTCTTTCATGCCGTTGTACAACAGTGTGAGTCCTAAACAAATCCTCTCAAGCGGTAAGCTGGAAGCTGATCAAAGGCTTCTGCTTGCCAGGGCTGTATCCATCCAGGCAAGGATCCTGGAAACTGTGCATCCACCTGTGGGAGCACAGATGGGGAAAATATTCTTTTTTGGGGGGGGGGGGGCGGGAGGGGGTGCTCTTTGTAGATAAAGGTATTTATAGGTTACTAATTAAAACATTTCAATAATAATAGATTAGGGAATATCTTCCTTCCTAAGCTCAGTGAATTTTTTGAGCTCCTAATTAAGAAATGCCAATTTGTTACAGGTCAGCAAATGTTCCTGCTTTTTTAGGGGAAAGCATTCCCCTAAATTCCTCTTTGTTTCAATATGAAATTTCTTGGATAGGTGGTAACTTGGTTCATTTTCTTGCTCTATCTGCAGAAGAGATTCGGATCAAATCCAGCCCCTGGCTCTCACTGAGGAACTGAGCAGAGTCTGTAGCATGCCAAGCAAGTTTCCAGGTTGCTGAGCTCTTGATTGCTCTGTGATGATACCTTTCATGATTACCATCAAAGAAACCTGTTGGTATCTCGATCAGGAAGAAAAGCTTTTTGTTAAGATGCTTGGACTCTTGCAAGATATTAAAATTGTCTTTTATAGCTCTAATACATTTTGCCTTAAAACTTTAGAATATACTTTTACATTATCCTTGCTTTTCATTTAAACACTTAGCTCATTTCTAATGGTCTTTTTCTGATGGTATATGCTCTGATTATCAGCTGTGGCATCGTTCTGAATCAGCATTGGCAGCAACTGGTAGCAGTAGGGTTTCTTGTTTGCTTATGCATGTAAGACAACATAACTGCTTTTAATGCAGGTGACCAGTGGGTTGTTATCCTTGAGGCCCTCAAAATGCTTGCTGATTGGCATGCAGTTCCTTCTTAGTTCAGAGCCCCTGGTCATACAGCTGCGCTTCGTCTCATGATGGTCTCGTCTTCTCTGTTCATCTGCCTCCATGACTACTTTCCTCACCTGCCAGTGCTCTAGGTGACTTGTAGTCTCACTCTTTATTTTCCTTGCATTTACTAAAAGCAGTGTGACTTAGAGTAGGCACTTAATATACAAACTCACGAATTAAAATCTAATCTGTTGGATGGCAGTGAGATTTCAGTTCCAGAGCTACCATCACTTTTTTTATGGCATCTTTTTCCTGTTCTTCAGTATTTTTCTCCCCCCATTTATTGTCAGGACTGGTAGTTTTTATTGAATTTTACTGAGTATTGCTGTTCAGTGATATTCCAAGATAGTCAAAGTCAACATTTCTAAACCAATGGTATAAATAATTGCACTCCACTTATAATGGAGAGCTGCTCTTGACCTCTTCTCCCATGTCCTACTTCATTTCGGCCTATTAAGATGACTCCAGGTTCTCAGCCATGTCCCTCTTGTGTACAGGGGACTGGCTGGTACCTGGACAAATTAGTATACAGATTTTGCAGTAAAAATCGCATAGTAACTTTTGTGGTGCGCATCTTATGAAGCCCATTCAGAAATGAGATGTATCTTGTTCTCTGATCAGTTGGTCATTCTGTAATTAAGTATGGTTTGTTCATAACATAAGTCACAAAGGCACATAGCTTATATTTGTGAGAATACATAAATATTTGTTGATTATTTGTTTTGAGAGCATTCAGAATATTTGTTTTGGTTCTTCACTATAAAGAACTCCCAAATTACTGTTGGATTATTTGTTTGTTCAGAGTCAGTGTTACGTGTTTTGATTTATATTATTTGCTCTGTGAGATCTGTGGCTGGGACCAGGACACCTCTGGTCAGCAGAAATCATCATTACTCTTTCAAGTCAGCTTATGGAGCCTGCTGCAAGACTTGGGAGCATGATAGGATCACGAGGGATCAACCACCCAGGAACCTCTTCCCAGAACTTGGAGACATGAGCTTTCTACTTATGTAGCTTTCATGTCAGCTACCTTTTAACCCCAACTGGAAATTGCACATCTTCCCTCATTGCCTAACGCATTACACATAGTATTATGTGCTTATTAATTATTGAGTTATATGTATCCTATGAAGAGCTTTGTGAGGCTGAGACAGGCATTACTTGTATTCGCAATTGTTTGTTTGCCCTTCTTAAGATGCGCTATACAAGTTCAAGGGAAGGTCGATCTTTTAGACTGAACTAGAAAGCTTCCTTATCTGTGAATAAACAAATTGGCTCTCCAGGAAGATGGACTGATAAAATACAGTCGTAGCAAGGGGATTCCTAGCATTGCCAGCTCAAGTTCAGAAAAATCCTAAGACTCCAAAATACAAGATCCTGATAGAATTTTGGAGTAATATTTTTTAGATTTTTTTTTCTGTACTTGTGAAGACTAATGAGCCAAACAAAACTGAAAATTTCATGTAACAAATAACGAGTTACTAGTAGCTGGAGCTTTGTGGAAAAACATAAATATTATGAAGGCCCATAAACAGGCTGAAAAGTTGGTGGCTCTGTATTTTGAGGACTTTCTCTAGTATTGAGATCTGAGAAAAGGCTGTAAGGGCTTCAAGTAGCATTGCTCCTTGTTAATCCAAAGGAGCTGAATGGTGATGACAAATCAGCCCTGCAGGAACAAAACTCTGGTCTTTTTTTTTTTTTTTTTCCCATAGGTAGGAAACCTCACCGACGTTCCTATGGAGTGGAGGGAGATGCATTTGTTTCTTGGGTGAAGATTATGGGTCAGATAAAGTGCAAATTGACAGAAGTTTGTTTCCTTCTCTGGAATAGTCTGGGAAGGAGAAGGAAGCACCTTCTGCTTAGAAGGCGCTTGAGCAATAAATCATGTCTGGAAAGGTTCTGTTATTTGCAGTATTCAAAGGTTGTTGCAAGTTCTCATTAATACATGTTGAAATAACCTAACCTATGCTAGAATAATTCATGAATGTCTATATATGTGTATATATATTTTTAATTGTTTTATATCACAGAAATGCCTCAACATTTATTTTTCTTGGATTTTTCCAACCTGCTTTGCTTTGGTCTTGAACCAGACAAGGTAATGTTTTTCTTTACAAATGATCGTTTTCATTTGAGTGAAAGAAAAAATCCTGAACATTCGGATATAAATGTAACTGTAGCAGGCACTTGTCATATTTTCAAATTATCTTTTATTTCCCTCTGGTAGCTTATATGTGACTTGTTGTAATGTAACTTCTCTAATGGCTGTGGGGAATATATGCAAAAGAAAGGAATTATGACATAAAACAGCAATATGTTGCTGATAAATTTTGACAAAAATATTTATGTATCTTATGTGCTCCTTAAAAGTTAAGAATATGTTTTATTAATCATTTTTGGGGGATAGCTGAAGAGGGCTAGAGTTTAAACTGTTGACATTGCTGTGATGAGTGGGACACTTGTCAGCATTTTGCAATAGCATATTCTCTCACGTTTTTCCCATTGGTGCAGCTTTTGTCTTTTTTTTTCTTAGGAGTCAGATCTCTTAAAAAGTCTCTGCCACTGCAAGGCGAACTGCACTAACGTTTCTTCCTTTCTAGACCATTGAATTGTGTGAAAGGTACAAGGTTCATGAGAAAAAGCTTGTAAGTGGCAGGTAGCTGGGTTGTGATTTACACACCATGGAAATCTGTTTAACAATTGTGGGCCTTCAGTGCACATGATTCCTAAACAGATCTATTGTCTGTCGCAGCCCGAGGACAAAGGCACTCATACAGTCAAGAAAATGCTGGCTAGGAGAAGTGAACTAGCTCCCTTTCCAGCCTGTGGACAAAAGTAGACTTGTCAGCTTTCTGATCGATTGCAATGTGGTAAAAATCTTTTTGCGGTGAGGAAAAAATGCAACTTTAAAAGATAGTACTGAAGGTGTTGAGGCATGAAGGATAATAGGAGTGTGTACACCTGAATTTGGGGTCTTACATTGGTCTGTTTGCTTTGCACTGCTTTGTCTCAGCCCCAAAACTTTCAATACATGCAACTTGCTTTTGTGACAGGAAAAAAGCTTTCAGCTGAAAAGCAAAGAATGTCTATTCATTGAAGGTGTAGGAGATGGGTGAGAGATGGCAAAATAATTACAATGATCATTTGTAAGGTGGTCTATACTAACTTGAGTTATAACTTATTTTACAATTTTTTTTGCGGTATTTGCCCTTCTAGAATTTTTTTAACCCTGTCTGAACTCCTTACTTGAATTTCAGAAAGATGCGAAAAGAACTTTGAAGCTGTATCAATTTTTTAAATTCTTTTGTTAATACTTTTAGAAGTAAATGTTTTTTGGGACTGATGAGATCTTTAAAGAAAGCTTCTTGAAAGGTCAGAAACATATCATCTCACTGGGCAGGAAGGCTAAGAAGTTCAGGACACGTTGTGTTTAGCTGAGTAAGGAGTTTTAGTGAACTAAAATGTAAAAAAAGGGTGTAAAAGAAATAGAATTGAGGACAGGCAAGACAGAAGGGAGCACAGGGGCGTTGAGTGCACACTTAGGGATGCTATCAGAAAAGCCAAAGTGGAATTGAAGCTACTGAGCTAACTGAGGCCATGAAGGTGAACTAGAAAGGCTTCTGCAGGTGTGCTAGTAGCAAGAAAAAGTTCAGAGAAAATGTGGCTCTGTTGTTGAATGGGGAGGCAACCTGGTAATGGGCAACATAGGGGAGGCTGAAGTGCTCGGGGCTTCCTTGGCCTTCGTCTCCGTAAGCAATTTTTTTTTAATAGCCTTTTTTTTTTTAGCCATGCTTTGTAAGCCACCAATCATTTTTCTTGTGTAGATACTCTAAATGATCCATATCTTTCTAGAAGTTTAGTACCCAAAATTAGATGCAACACCCAGCTAAGCCTTACAAGGACTGAATACAGCATAAGGATTACTGTCTGTATTTTGCAGGCTATATTGTTTCATTTATAAACTCCTACCTGAAGCTTACCTTTTTTGTAACAGCTTTTTACTGTTGACTCATGCTAAGCTTATGATTTACCACAGGCCTTTAGATCAGTTATTCTTTTTTTTCCCTCATTTTTTTATTCTTAAAGCGATTTAAAAAACAAAGCAAAAGAAAAAACTTATTTTTACTGATATCGGTTCAGTAGAGAAGTAGCGTGTGACTAGATTTGTCAGAGAGGGGCACAGTTCTCATGGTGAAATTGCAGCAGTGCTTTGCTGTGGCTGCCCCAGAGTGAGACAAGGATGGGAGAAGGGGGATCCTCTGCAGATGTATGGAAACGTATATCTGGGACCTGGGCACAATTTACTTGCAGTGAAAGTCTTAACAAGCATCAGCTATTTGAGTAATGCCATGTCAGATCCTTTTCTAAGGAATTGCCAGGTACTCGATTGTTCTCTGTGCCGTACTGTTGCGCTTGATTAAGTCTGCGTTTGCATAGTTCCTTGCGCGTTGTCTCCACTGAATGGCTTATTTCATTCTGTCAAGATCTCTGTACTCTGTCAAGATCTCTGTACTCTGTTAAGATAAGCTTGAAGCTTCCTCCTAAATGCCATATGAAAACTTAATCAAGATGCCGTTTTCCCTTATCCTGGTTGTTAACAAAAATATTGAATAGTACTGGATGTATTGCAGGCCCCTGTGAAAACTTGCTTGTCACATCCTTCCATTTTGGCAGTGAAGGACTGATAATTACTTGCTGAGTAATTTTTTTTTCTCTTTTTTTGTTTCTCCTTCCCATTCCACACTGTCCTTCTAGTAGCTTCCCTAAAACCACTTTTCTCAAACTTGATTATAAGGGTGTCATAATTCAGACTCCTGCAAAATACTCGTGACTAGTCTTGCTAGGTAGCAAATAGATAGATAGATAATGGGGCCCAGCACAAGCACAAGAGAACTTGTGGGTGGATATTGCTGTAGGATTAGGATTTTTACTTCGCATGTTAACATTAATCAAAATAGTTTCAAGTACAGATTGCACAGCTGCAATGTCTATGTCCTCAGGGAAACTCTTCTTAATCAAAATGCGGTGGGTGTCTTGTAAGTGCACCTGAAGCGCGTAATGGAAATGCAGTCTTGGAGCATGGGGTGAGAAGAATAGTCTTTCTAACAAATGTCAGTTTTTATGTGAGAAGGAATACAGAGACGGCTGTCAGATATTTTTTTCTTTGCCTGTTATGTTTCTTTTCCTCCGAAAGGAAAAGAAGCTACTGTTCATTATTTAGGTTGTTCCAGAGCTGTGATTGATATTGGAAATTTGATTAAATATCTGAAGAAATGGTTATTCTATTCCCTTTTCAAGGGGAGCAAGGAAAAACATGGTAGAGCTGGTCATCAGGAGCCTGTATTTTGATTCTGATCTACTCTGTAAGCTGAAGAACAGCAGCAGTTTAAAATTCCATTTCTAGCTCTCCTTTTTTCTCCCCCCCCTTTTTTTAATCACTTATTCAAAAAAATACCTTAAAGGACTCCTAAAGAAAAATGTAAGATTACTTAAGGAAAGAGTACCTTTTGAAGTTTTTAAGAATATTGAGTCTGATTTCAAATATCTGATATGCTTTAAATACCCTGCTGATTTTGATGTTATAATTGTCAACATTTGTTGCCATCTCATTATGGGAAGCAATAACTGTTTTGGTGAACAAAGGCAGTGTTCTGGAATGAAAAATGAAGCTTTTAAAAATCCTTCTGTTTAAAAATCATGCTGTTCCCCTCCTCCCCCTTTTTTAATTACCCCTAGCAAACAAAAGAACTCTAATTCCCCCCCCCCCCCAACATAAAGGAATCCAAACCCTAGGCCAAGGACATTTTAAGTTGAGAATATCCTTTAAATACAGTAATTATTGTGACTGCACAGCAAATATTCTGTTAAAATGACATGAAATTAGTAATACTGCTTAAAGCAGATGATTTACATGAGATGTTCTAGGTAGATATGTTTTGCAGCCTTTGTTGCTAATAATAATGTCAGAGAACATTGAAGAAAGAACATTTTGTCACTGAACAGAAAATTCACAGGATGTCATGTTGCAGGGCCTGGGATGGTCATTAAATGCTTTTCTGGTGTCTCTAGAGAAGCAGATTAAAGCTAGCTGCTGCCTAAAGGCACATCAAAGCAAGTTTCTGTTTTGTTTTAAAATATTCTGATGCAGTGAATGCAATGTGCAATGGAAAACTGAGATGGAAGAAAGCTGCTGCCCCAGAACGGGTGCTTTGTTCCAAGTCTCATTTCATGGTGGAATTTCTCTTCTGAGAACTGGGTGGACTTGCAAAACAGATGAGTAAATCTGGAACAGACAAGGTAACGGGTAGCTAGTCCTGCCATAGAGAGAAATGTTAACAGGAGCCTCTACAGAATTTTTATTTCTTTTCCTTTTTTATGTTGTTGCTAGTATCTTTTCAAAGGCTTGTCTGAGTCTCATCTGTGATCCCCACTCCTACCACCTTGGAGTTCCCGGGTATGTGTGTGTATTTTAACTAATTATTTATTTTTAAATTTATTTCTGATGCTAAATACGACCAGGCTTAGTCCTGAGTCTGGTCAGTACTTCAGAATACTCAGGCAGGGGCAGGGACGTGCAGCTTGCAGCAAACACGCTCAGTGCTTCTGCTCTCTTGGGGTCCTCCACGACATTATGGGGCTTCGCAGTGCAGATCCTGAATGCGCTTTCATTAGGACAGGCAAGGAGAAAAGAAACTAGACAGCACAAGTCATGGGACCCTGCCGTACTTTGCTTTTCATGTTCTTTTACTTTGCTTTATCTTTCACTTCTGTTCTTTCAGGCTGGTATTAAGGGGCGGGGGAGGGGGAAGCCTGTCAGCAAGGTAATTACATCTTTTTAAGGTATAGCTGTCTGCTTGTGACTAAAAGGTATCAAAACAGCCTTTACCATCCTGATGCTGATGGAAGTTTGTCAGGTGCAAGTGGTTTGAGGCTGGCGTTAGGTTTATTTTCTATTGGCGCATAAGATGGGCCACTGCATCTCTCTTGTGTCTCCTCTGGGTTTTGCTAAATCTTGTTTATGACAACAGTGCCACTCCATTACAACTGCATTTATCTTTCTTCTCCCTCCTCAATATCATCTTTTAGTCTTCTGAAAATCCATCAAACAGTGGAATTTATTTCTCTGCTCCTAATACCATATAGCTAAAACCAAATGAGTGTTAGCAGTATTGCTGAAACAAAACCTTTGGAAATACTTTTCAGAAGCTTTTTTTTATGTTCAGTATTAAAAATGTTAGTGGTAGCAGTCCAGCAATAACTTGTTATAAAACCCCAAATCCAGTCTTATTTAATTTGATATTAAGAAACTGATGTTTCATTAGTGTTTACTCTTCCTGAGCCTGGGAAGCTCCTCTTTCACCTCTACACAAGAGGTGGTGTTGTGCTGGAGCATCAGGATTGAGACCAGCCTTGTCATGAAGAATGCAGTTTATTCAGATAGAACAAAAGACAGTAGGAAAAACTGAGGCATGGAGGGGACCTGTCCTGTTCAGGGTCTTGTTGCAGGTCAGTGGTGAAACTGTGGAGACCTGGAGTGTTGCAACTGCTGTCCAATGGCCTCGTCCGCCGGGGCTGCTTCGCAGGCCCTCCTGAGGCTCGATTTCACGATTTATATATGGAAGGTCATGCTGCTTCTGGCTGGCTGCCCTGTGGTGATCCTCTCATCCCTAGTCTCTTAGTTACACTTCTAATCTATAGCTTCAGTTGTTTCAGTCTTGTTTCCAAACCCTTCATAAATTTGAAGACTAACTTGAAATGAGGAAATGTTAATTTATAGAAGTATTTTACGCCAGATGATAATAAGCGGATCATTGAGCTGTCATGGTCTATCGTGTCTGTTGGACTTAATATAGAGACCTTTAATCAGCAGATTATTGACACTACATGGCAAACAGTCCAGTATGTCAATGAAAGTTCATGACCTTAGGAAATACTAATAAAAGTTCCTGATTCAGATTATTACTACTAAAAAAGAAAAAGGCATATATATGTTCTTGCAGTTGTTGTTTTATTTAAGGTCAGTGAAAGGTGAAGAAAACAGTAACTTGTAGCTCAGTCCCAAAGCTTTTTATCAGCAACTGTAGAGTTGTGCTGCTGCCAATATTCAATTTTGCTAAGCATGCAACAGTTTCCATATGTTGCAATTCTCTTTTGTGCTTTCATCTTCCAAAGTTATTTTAAGTTAATTTGACATAGTATGGATTTAAACAGTGTGAGTGTAGTTCTAAGCACTTATTTGTTTAACATTATTGAACCCTTAACTTTTCTTACTCACAGTGTAAGCTCTGTACCGAAGTTGCCTCTTTAACTGCATGTGTATAGGTATGTATCTCTGCACAAGCAGACCCCGCTGGGTTGGTGTGTGGGAGCCTGGGTGCAGGATACAGATACAGATGTGCAGAGTTACCACATCTGCCCTGGAATTTCAGCAGCGGCCTCTTGGACTTGCACCATTGCCATCTTCTGCCTTTCACACCACAGCGAAAACTAGAACAAGTGTTTTAAAACAACAGCTTGGGAACAGAAAAAACTACAGCTTTGATCCTGGAAGTCTGTAACTGACCATAAAAAGGAAAGAAAAACAACAAAACTGACTATGCTGGTTTGTGTTAAATAAATTTTCTACTTAGGGTTTACAGAAAAGAAAATAATCATAGGCTGAGGTTTATTTCTTACATTATTACAACTATAACATTTTGTTGCCTGTGCTAATTTTATTTTGGAGGGAAATATGCGTATGATTTATTGGCCTAATCTCCAGTTAGCTGAATTTAGTAGGCAGCTGAAATTTTAATAATGAAAAGGATTACAAATTAATACCAATAGACAATAGTTTTGAATGCTGAGTAAAGTGCTTTAAATATTAAATGGAACATGGGAATATGAAATGGGTTTATTTTTGGTTCTGTTCTTCATTCAGCCAAACATAAATCGATTAGACACTGTGCTCCCTGTCTTCTAGTGTTCCCCTCTGCCCCATACGTTGGTTTTACCGGTCCCTTAGCTTTCACTTTGAAAGGGGGCTTGTTAGAGGGGCTGACTTCAGTCATGGAATAAAGCAACAACATATAATGAAATATGTTCATGTGTTGGGATTTAAAATTTTAACTTTTCGGGAAAAATACTATGCTTTCAAAATGATTTTCCAGAGCTCCTAAAATATATTGAAAGATCATATTGTCATAATCCGTTTATTGGGTGTTTTGGTTTTTTTTTGGGGGGGGGGGTGAGGTGTGGTGGTTTTTGCTATAATGGCACCAACCTATTACTTCCATAAGGAATTTTCTCCCTATGAAAGATGAACGGCAGTAGCCTTATTAATTCAAAGCTATTACAAATAGCTATCTTGCTGCAATGCAAAGTAGTGGCAACTTGTGTAATTCTGTTATAAGAGCTGTTTCTTGGTACCCTTTCTTAATGGTATGGGAGGAATAGATGAGGGACTACTGGTTAAACTGTGTCAAGCCTCATAACAGAAATATATTACTGGTTCAGCAGTTGACATAGTCTGCCTTTGAATTTTTTAAAAATAAATAATGAAAACAGTTACTAATGTGCAAATTCAGGGCAAAAATGTAAAAGCCAAAATTGTAGCACAATTGAGGGGCATTTTTTATTTCTAAAATATCAAATGGACGGCACTGCATACGAAGTCTGGATGGCACTGATTGCTAACGCAGGATACTAAATGCACCCTCTGAGAAAACCAAGGGTGCCCAAGAGACCTCTGTGGCACTGGCAGTTATCATGCAGGGTTTGTAGCAAATTTAGGCTCTTTTGGAGCAGCAGCTGGAGCCCACAGCGTCCAAGTTGCCCATAGGTGCCTTGCGTGTTGGCAAGGGAATCCTACCATAGGTGTGGAAAAATGGAAGTGCATCATTTCTTGAGGAACAGGGCCAAGGTCATGAGCTTGCTCGGTGTGGAAACCCCTTGCTGTGCATAGGCTGTCTCTTCAACTTCTAAAAGCAAGTATTATCTTTCAGTGGTATTTTCAGGCTACATTTTGCAGGTTATGATAAGATGGTACCTTAATTTCTGTTGTGAAAGGAGACATCTTGCTAATGAGAACTTACCCAGATGCTTATCGTGCAGCTTATCATGCTGCATGTTGTGAATATGTGCTAAGAATAGCTGTTGTTTAGAGTAATTCCAGGGGACCATCTTGAATTGGGTCATTTTGCTTAGAAAAAAGCAACTTTTAACTACGCTATAAATATCAGAAGAGACTCGGACCTATGAAAATACGTTTTGGAAAGGAAAAAAAAAAAAGAAAAAAAAGGGGAAAAAACCAAAGCCCCGAGGTACGGGAAGTGTCTATTAATAGTTCCTGATTGTATTTTGTCTTTTATAGCCAGGAAAATATTCTTATTAATATGAAAAAGCTTATTTCTACAAAAATATGGTCAAGTTCTGATTTTGAATTTGCTACTATCTCAACTTACAAGACAGCATGTGTTGGGGAGGAGAACTTTTGTTCAAAGTTACAAATGTGTCTTTGTAGTATGTATATGTGTGTACATGTGTACATATATATAAAATAAGTAAACATGCATTTTTTTATCTGTATTATTGTATTTCCTGTGCATCTCTGGAATAATAGAATGGCTGGATACCCAGAAAGTCCTTGGTGACAGGATTTGGAAGAGTGAATTAAGTGGAAAGTATATCCCAGAGCTTAAGCTGAGCTCTTAATTGTATTGCTTCTGTCAATTGAGATTGACCTACAGAACAACTGTCCTGCTGTTTTGTCATAAACTTTCAGTGTTTTTTAGCCCTGATTTATGTAGAGGCTGCATAGCAATACAGTGAGGTAGCCCAGCATCGCGTTTCTTTATGCTGTTTGTTGCAGTGTATGGGACAAGCTATGTGGGAGCTTAGGGTCTTCTGGTTTTGCTCCCGTGGCTATTGTTGATTCATAGGGCAGAAGAAGGAAGGGCACCAGGGTCTCAGTTCAAGTATGTCTCAAACTGATCAGTGAAGCTGTGTTGAGAAAGAAATGAATTTTACTTAATAAGCATATCTGAGTATATTCTTTGACTCAAACTGGATCAAGTTACTTCATATTTAATGAGAGCCGAGAATTAAGGGAATTCTTGAACTGATGAGACAAAGGGAAACATGATATAGCCTGGCTCCCCCCCAGCCCCCTGAAAAGAAGTGCGATCTGTAAGATATGTTAATTTTGCAAGGAGATAACAGTTAAGACAAACTTACTGAACTAATGCATTCTGTGAGAGAATGCAAAAATACAGGTAGCTATTTTGAGATGGAGGTGAAACCATTTCAGTTGCAAAACTGATTGCTTACAGATTATTGTGACAAGGCAGGAGATCTGGTAAGTGTTCTGACAACATTTGACTTAAAAATATTTTTAAAGAAGAGATGCAGCAATGTGACTTCAAATGCAATGCTACTATTTTTATCTTACTGATTCTGTGATACAAATGGATGGTTTCTGAATAAAGAAAGACCTTCTCGTTTACCATCATGTTTTTCTTTCTGATTCTCAGCTTAACTATATTTGTGTTGATGAAATGGTTCTTTTAAGTCAGGTACTATGCAAGTTAGCGGTAATTTTTGGGAGAATTTTCAAAAGCTTTCAGTAGCTCTTGGTTGCCATTGAAGACAAAAGGGAGAATCTAGAGAACTGTGACAGAGTTCAGTATATTTATATATCCTGATTGTACATGTTCTACCTAGAGAACTTAAGTGACTCCAGATTTCTCCCTTATATTCGCCAATGTTTTAATACACTTTTTTTCAAACATTTCCTTTAGTTCTGTTCTACTCTATACCTCTAGACTGATAATTGATGCAGCATCTTATGGGAACAGACAGTTGGCTTAACCAGCAGCCAAAACCAATGTCTCTCTTAGTCACTGGAAATATTGTAGAGTGTGGGTTTTCTCCTTCTGCTGCTGCTTTCACAGCTCCAGCCTCCACACGGCCTCATGTCTGATCATAAGCTCTTTGTTTGTGCATAGAAGCGGTTATGGTGGCTGAGAGTGCAGGGGCTAATTTTGTGAAATGGGGCTTGTAAGTTCTGCAGTGCCTCCTTGGAGATACGCAACTTGTCAGCAGTTGTGTAGGAGAGTCAAGAGTAGGAGGGCTGAACGAGTCGGTGATAGACTAAACTGACAGCGTGGAAGTGATGTGATAGATCTGTTGTCCTGCATCCTTATATAAACATCATATATATTGACTGTAGGGCAGGCCAGTGAGACAACCCCTTTCCTTAATTTGATACGTATCTCTTGTACTCTTTCCTTCTGCTCTGACTGGGACAAGAGATAGTAGCGCCAATTCCTGTATTAACTGAAGCAAAAACTGAAAGCTATTGGTGATGTCTCTCATTCCTCACACATGCTGTTCCCCATTCTCTCTTTTTAATGCCCTGAGGGTGACTGCTATAGAGTATAATTGCCTGATTTCAGGCATTAAGATAGAGGAACTGACACACCACCCTGCAGTTGTTTGTTCTCTGCCCGTTTGGCAGTGACAGAAATCGAGCTGAGGTCACGCGAGTGCAGCCAGAAGAGCATGTCACTGCCAAGAATGCAAAGTTACATTACACTGGGCTCCTTTCATGCTTTCTGTGTGAATAGGGAGCAGCACTGTACCAAATGTCATGCAATTAATTTGTGATTTTATGGGACGCATTTGAATGGCCTGTGCTGAGAAACCCCACCTGAAGCTGGAAACACAGTGCATTGTGCTTTTGTGTGTGTATGTTGGGAATGCAACAGCTGTTCAAGTGAAGGTTGAAATTGCTAAGTGGCTGTAAGAGTGATTTTTGCTTCTGCGGCAAAGCAGTTACGAGCCCAGTCCTAGAAAACTCTCCACTTGCCGTTCATATGAAACAAGGCAGGTGATCTACCAGTATTGGGTGAATCAGATCCAGGTTGAGTATAATCTGAATGAAAAATCTAATCCTAAATAAATCCAGAGAGAAGAACTGCTAATTCCAAGAACGCAACATTTAGAGGAATAAGTAAGACCCAACTATAACAATTGCACAATGGGCTGTTGAAGATGTTGCCTAGTTTAAAAAAAAAAACTGGCCTCAAAGAGCTACAAGACCTTGCATGGTCTTGTTTGCATGTTTGTATTTAAGTGCATACTCACTGGGATGTCTTCTCTCTCTCACATTGTTTAGGCCAAAGTATAGTCAATGAACTTGCAGTCTTTACTAACAGGCCCAGCGATGCTGAAAAAGCATTATGGGTTCATATACAAAAATCCTGAGAACCCAGATTCACTGCTGAGTATTGTTGGGGCACGGTGGGGTCTTGCATGGGAGCTGTAATGTATGCTCTAACTTGTACAGTTGGACCCTGCCGATGCCAGTGTTGATATGACACATAGAGGAAGGCAGTCATTTAGCAGGTTGCAGCTGTACTGAACACTGTTACTGGTGTTGACCATTGCGGACACTGTATAGAAGTATGGGATTGTGGGAAACTTATAGAAAACTATTACATTCTTTCTGAGAATGTTTTACTAAATTAAATGTCCTAAAATCTTATTTTGACTTTTCCATATCCAGTCACCTTGGTGGCTCACTGCATATAAATTCAAGGCTGTTTTCTGTTGTGTTTCCAACAAATAAATTTTTGACTTATAGCAGATATTTTCTTGCTCCTGAAGTATATGATATTGTGCTTAGATTGTTAAATTCCATTCCATCTGTATGTCCCATATGTTCAACCCTCCTACTGCTCCAGTTTGTGGTCACCCTTCTTTACAACGTGAGGGAAAGGGCACAAAGTATTGGTGCAGATTTCTTGCTGGGAGCTCCACAGTCATGGTGACAGGTGGTACAACTGTGTAAAGCTGAAGACGACCCTTTCTCTCCCACTTGTTCTTTACGTAGCCCAACACAGGATTAACTGTGGTGTATATGTGTTGGGGAGGACCAAATTTCAAGTTTCTTCCTGTTTCCTGATATTTCAGTTCAAATGAAGAAATATCTAAAAATATGAAAACACAATTAAAGGAAAATAATGATGCTCTGAAAAGTTGCTTACATCCTTGTAGTGGGTGAGCTACAGCGCAGATTAATGGGGAAGCTTTCCAGTCTGATCTGTTTTGAAATGGAAGCAGAATGCTTGCACTGAAAGCAAGCAAGCAAATCTTTATGGATTTTCCTGAGTGCATTAGTCATGATACAAATAGCTCCAGTTTTTTCGGAAAGAGGTCAGTAGATGAAATTATTGAGAAACAGGAGAAAGATGTTTGAGATTGCTTTTCCTTACTCACTAATTTTTTGTTTTGTTTACATTTACTTCTTGAGTGTTTGGAAGCAGCTTCCAAATATGCTTGCTCTTGAGCAAAAGCAGGGGCTGAAAGCTGGAAAAGTTGTTAAGAACGGTTTCCTCTCCAAATTCTTCTCTGGGAAAATAAGTCGCTACCTCAAGCTGTCTCCTCTCCTGTTGCCTGTGTGTTTCTCCTGGTTAGTGGCTGGAAAGCAGAACTCTGATGACATTGCCCTTGGGTAAAACTTCAGTAATGTGTTTCAGATGATAAGCCGTTTTTCCATGTAGTGCTAGGCCTGGTGGTCAGGAGGCACGGAGTCTCTCAGTCTGACAGATCTGTGTTATTCAGGTTTTGTGCCCTAACTTGTCGCTGTTGCGTAACATGCCCGAAACAACATTGTTCCACCAAGATCCTGTGGGACTCTTGAAGACAGTTCCCCATAGTCATGTTGTCTTTGAATTGATCAAGCCAAATGCAGCGTGTTTGCCCAGGAGGCTTGTGTTAAGTGTCTGTGGACTGCAGAGGTTCCTGTTTTCAGGTTGCGTAGGATGGCTGTTCCAGTTTTCTTCCAGAAACAGTTAAAATTGCTTAAAACGGTTCTAGTGCTGACATCCAGTAGTAAACATGAAATGCTTTCTTTTCTCCTCTTCTATAACAACGTCCAGCTGGGCACAAAAACTTATCCAGAGTTTATATTTTTACTATTAAATGGCTGCTTTATGCCGCTCATACATCTTGCACCTTGAAAGCCCTCTGGGGCTGAGCAGGAAGTAAGAAAATACTTTTCCTATGTAAGGAGGAGTTGCACTCTGGCCCTAAGCTAGACTGATGGGTGAATGCAGAAAGTAAAGTCCGCTCCAGTTCTCTGTGCATTTTTTTTCTTTGTGGGATCCTGTTTGGAAACTAAAGCGTGATACAATGACTTTATTTTTAAGATCATTTCAGTGTTTTCAGGCTTGCCTTAGAAAATAATCTTGTGGTACTGTCCTTCTTGCTAATGACTATCTGCAAGTAGAGCGTTACGAGCAGCAGCTTTACTTTTACAGATAAGGGAGAAAATGAGATTGCTGTCTGGTCAGCACGTCCGCGCTCTCTTGCAAGTCGCCTTTGCAATACCAGGACGCTGCCTAGGTCCCTGGCTGACTGCAAGAGTACAGCTATGCAGCAGAAGGTTCTTCGTAAGGCAGCGGCAGTTCCTTTTTATAGCTTTTCTCTTAGTGAGCCATCTGTATGTACTACAACTACGTTTCCACATCCTTCAAAGAGATTTTCTAATGCTTGTTTTAGTGGTATGTGTCAGCAGGAGGGATTAGCTATTAGCACTTGTGCAAGCCAGAAAAATGTAACAGTAGGCAAAGGTACGGTGAACACAATCATCAGGAGTTACAGTTTACTGAAATAATGTAGTTCAGAGGGAGAATAAATTAGGAACAAAGTTTGCATTTAGCATACGAAGCTTTTATATGACCTAGGTGATATTGTTCATACTGTTGGTCAAGCTGAAATTATATGAGGAAAATTAAGCTCTGTCATAATGGACTAGAAATCTTACAATATTACGTAGTTCTGTTCCTTTGGTGCATTTATTTTTAAAACAAGTTGAATCTCCTCAAATTAAATGTAGTGATGGCCTGGCAAGTCTGCCAGAGGTGTCAGCAGTGAAACCTCCCCAGACTGTCATATCACATTAAGCACCTGTGATTTGAAGGGGCGCCTTTATGGAAGCAAAGAGCATTTTTGTCTCCATGTTTCGTGAAGCCCTGGATCCTCTGTTCAGAATGACAAATAATCAAGGTGCTTCTGATGCCATCTGGGAACGAGACAAAGGGTCAGCAGTCTGCTTCATTTAGACAAGCAGCTGTTTTATGGCTGCTTTTATTCACTGCCAAACTGCAGAACTCTTGCCTGGGAATAAACCATCGGGTGAAGAGTGGTGTGGCCATTTATTGTCTCCTTTTTGTACCGCATAGCTTCTATTTGAAAAGAAATTAATAATTTTGTTTGCTTTGTCCCCTGCCAAGTGATGCTATTGCAGAAATGACAAATTGATGGCTGCTTCTATAAATTTTGCTTTAACTGGCAATTAGAAAGACACCTGGTAGTATAAAAATAGCTAATAAAGCATTGCTTAATGTTGTCACAAAGTAAAAATTTGGCTTAACTTGTTGCATAACCTTGTATGGTATACATTGGGGGCATGTCAAGTAGCTTCTAGGTTTAGTGAGAGGTGATGCACCGCAAGAGAAGACGCGGGGTTGAATTGTCTTATTGTCTCGAACAGAGTTTTTCAGAGCTCTGGTCCACAGACCATCTGGGGCCTGTGAGAGCTGCAGTGAATGGTCCACAGAACTAGATTAAATATTAAATCTGAACTTTAGTTCTGTGCAGTTTGTGTAGTACACAGGAAGAGCTGAGGTTGACGGAGACTAGGAACACTACCAGTAGGATGTTTCTCTTTGTTGCAAGGACTACATGGTGCAGAACAGTGGGGGAAAAAAAAGTTCAGTATTTGAACATGTCTCTTGCAATTTGGCTGGGGTAAAACAGAACTGGATTTTGCATATCTGGATTGCCGATAGTGATTATGTGTGGATATCAGAATGTAGTTTTATGATAGCTGTCAAATCAGTTTTTTCCCCCCATATTTCTCTGAAAAACAGAGAGATGTACACACATGCTCACACACACAACTGATAGGACTTTTGCAGTTATGCTTTTGTTTGGGTTGACAAACTAGCACTGGTCTCTGTATGCCCTTGGCCTCATCTTTGTATAGTGAACAGTTACTAGGTGGTCAAACAAATCTTAATCTACCACAACACCTCTAGCACCCCCTTCTCTTTCCCCTCTTCCTCCCCACCCCCCAACATCCAGTGCAGCCAATATCAGAAGCTTATCTCATACATTCACTTATGCCATATATATGTGTGTTTGGCATTAGAATTTACTGTTCTGAGTTGGATTTGACCTGGGGAGAGATGTGATCAATGGATAGGCTACACACTAGGCATAGGATTTTGGGTGCCTGTGCTTGGCTTCTGGCACACTATTAAATTGCCATGAATTGCTTCTTACCTTTCCTGCCTTGATTTCTTCGTATGTGTGACACCAGCTTCTTTGTAAAGGGCTTTGAGCATCTTACTGAGGAAGACCCCTGAACAAGAACTAGGAAGGAGCATTAGATTCAGTCAAGAAGCTGTTGTAGACTTTGCTAGAAGAGGTTCTGCAAGAGCTTGCAGGTTAGTTGTTCACTGTTGCTCCGTTTTCTGTGCTAGCTGTTTTTTCAATACAAGGATAGCAAGATTAAACTGTTTGCCCCAAGTTTATTTGTAAAGCTGGAGTTGTTCACTTAGTGTGCCTTGCCATCCAGACTGCTCCAGGCTCTTCTCGCCTCCCTCCTCCTCAACATGCGTTTGCTTCTTGATAGTAATCGGGGCTCTGAGCACAGCCGGTTGCAATGGCCTGGGATGTGGCAATGGGGGAGCTGGGAATAAAGAATTTGGGACTCCTCCTCCTTGGGCTACTAGCACAGTGGGGCCTGAGGCCGGTTTCCCCAAAGGACTTGCTGAGTGTTCAGAGTATCCAGCAGCGCTGACAAGCGTGTACCTGTTTGTGTTTCCTAGCCCTGCACTCTTGGTGTTTTCTGCTCTCTAAATCAATTGTATAGGCAATGTAATTGCCCACTTTTTGCTAAGGGAAAAATCCCTACCTCAGTCCCTTGTTTGCCATATCAAATACCTGAATTAGACGTTAAAACTTCTCTGCCTGCAGTTGAGATGAATGCATGTTTGTACGTGAGTTCCATATCCAGGATTTTGCCTATGGTCTGTTCATCACAGATTTAGGTTTTTTTGTTTGTTTTTTGTTCTTGTTTTAAACACTTGAACCTCCAGAAAAAGGTGCATCAGTAAGAGTTATGGTGGGATTGTACCTGAGCAGCCTCCAGGCTGGGCAGAGTGGGATCAAGTTGGCTGGCACAGCAGCAGAAAGAGCAGCCGGAGGAAGTCCTGCTGCCCCTGGGCTAGGAACCTGCTAGCCCTAGGCAACGCGGCAGGCCTCGAAAGTTACCCATTCGCAGTACTGCTTCCAGGCACTGCAGTTTCATGCCAGCTTGAAGCAGAACATCCTTTCTTTTGCCTTCATGCTGCTTCTTTCTTGCAGGCCAGAAAGGAAAGTTACAGTTCTGAGTTACTGTTGTAGCTGTTTGGCCAGTGCAAAGAGAAATGATTAGTGTAGTGGTACGGGATGCAGAATTCTTTTCAATTTTTCTTATTGTTATTTTCCATTTTGCTGCTGCATGTGATTGTGTTTTAAGCCCCTAGTCAACAGAGCTGTCTTTGTACACTGCTAGAACACTGCTTACATAATTTTTGAATGTTTTAAAAATAGAAGCTGACTTCAGACAGAGAAGCTGCGGCGGAGGGACTGAGCCAGAGATGGAGGTGGTACTGATGAGAGAACGAGACTGGAGAGGAAAAGTGGAGGGACGCTGAGCACTTAGGCTACTTCAGGAGTGAAGGCGGGGAAGAGGCCCATGGAGCAGGGCATGGAGCAGGATTTCTGTCTGCCCACACGGACTCGTGGGCTCAGGAAGAGCAGAGATCAAGAGGGCAGCGAAACCAAGGCTGACGGGGAATGTAAAGAAGAGCGGAGGAGAAGGGAAAGGGGTCTGTGCAATATGGGTATACCAAAGGGACAGTGAACAGGGGTGTTTGGTTCCTTCTGCTGCAGACTTCTAGGTTCTTCTGAAATGTTTCTTCTGAGTGGTAGTGTATTTGCCTTAAAGGCCCTTGATTTTTGTGCGGGGGAGTGTGTGTGGAAGTACTAGCTTTGGAGTACTAGCTAGGTCTCACAGAAACTTTAAACTCCCAAAAGCTTCATTTGGTGAGTTTTGCAGAATGAGTGCTATGTATCAGTATTGTGCTTTAAAAAAAGAAACCTGTTTAAAATAAATATTTTCCTTAGACAGTAGGACCTGAGTTGGGAGAGTCTAATGTGAACTTGGAAAGAGTTAAACTTTATCTAGGTTTGAGGGGAGTTATTACTCAAAAGTTGGAGCAGGGAAATTGGGTCTAATTCATCCTCCTTTTTCTGTTTTCCAGTATATCAATCCTGTGGACAAGAGGAGAGGGACTTCAGCCTTTAGGGACTCTTGCTCCAAGCTGGTTGGCGGTACTTACAGTTGCACCGCCAGAAAGCAATAAAATAAATACATAGAGCAACTGTAACAGAAAGCAGATGTCTTGCTTTTGTAATTAAAAAGAATGGAGAAGGCAATAACAAAAATAATGGCAACTGACTGTGCATTTGAAAAAAAGTATATTCTCTTGCTTGTAAAACAGAACAGGAAAAGTCATGCTAGTGAAACTGAAAGGTACACTAACAGCATTTACATTGAAAATTGGGGTCATATGTGCTTATTTTTTTCATTTGAATGCACCAAGCTAAGAGCCCTGCAAGTTGGAACTGACAGATTTTCTCACTGCGTTCTCAGATCTGTTTTTCCACTTTGGATGACTGTAAAATCAGTTACGTCTGATTCAGCTGAGTAAAAAATGCGTGAATACTGAGATTTTTTTTTCTTCTGCATGTGTACATTTTGTATTGGGAGGAAACAGGTATTAGGGAGACAGTTATCTGCGGAGCACATCTTAATATTTTAAAAATTACACATAAAATGAGAACAGATTTGAGGTCTTCCGGCCTATATTCAGTCTATATCTGACTGTGTGAACCAAAACTATGTGGCATCTTTGTTCACTAATTGTACTACGTGGAGTTTTTCTGCTGGTAGTGGCTCAAAGGCAAACAAATAACGGGCTTTAGGAGAATATTTTTTTTTATAAGCATTAGCATAAATATATATATATAGGCTTTGAGCAGTGGTGGTGCTCCAACAGGGTGGACTCTGCCCCCTTCCTCCTCTGCACTACTGCTCCAGGTGAGCGCAGCGAGGCAGCTGAGCTGGCATCTCTCCGGGTGCCCTGTTCATTTTTGTTGGAAAGGATGTTAATTGACCTGCTTAAAGCAAGGTATGCTGCAGTGGCGTGGAGGGAAGAAAGCAGCTGTGTGTAATTTTTTATTTTAGTTTTCATTTTTGGTATTCTTTCTCTGCCAGGACTGTTTAAAGAAACTTGATGCTCTGACACAAACATTAACCTCCTTGTGGCCCTGGGTCGAACAGCAAAAAGTCTGATTTGGTATAAAATACTTTAAAGAAGGCAGTTAGTACTCAGCCTTTAAAATATCTATAGGTGAATCTGAGCACAGATGGCTGCAGAGGAACTGCAGGGAGGAGAAATTGTTGGGGTTTTAGTCAATTAGGAGCTTGTCAGTGCTGCTTTATATATGTACAAAGCTCAGAAGTCCTGTATTTTCCTGACTGTATGTCAGGATGTGAAATATTACTTTTCATATTGTCCTGATCACTGTGGTATTTGTCAATGAAATACCATACTTTGCTCACTCCCTCTGTGCTCGTTTGAGTTACGCAGAAGGAAATCTTGTTCTGTGAACAACTTACAGGATATTGCCAAGGAAGAAATGCTAAACTTACTGTAGTAATCCTCATAGTCTCTTTGCTAAAGACTGGACACAATTCTTGCAGCAGCCCAAAGCAAAGGCAGATGGGGAATTTGCACACTATGTATATACGTGGCTCAGCACCCCCCCCCCCCCCCATTTTCCTGAACTTTGACAATTTTGGCATGTTTCTGGTGCAGTGCGTTCATACTGCTGCAGTGAAGGTGAAAGTTAAGCAGCTGCACTATTGTTCCTTCTCACATAACCCTTTAATAATGTATTCACACATGGACATGCGCTGGTTTATGCGCCTAGTAGGTTAACCAACCTTTTGCTACTTGGCTGCAGCTGTCATACTTTTGGCTGAAAACTGATGTCAAGTTACGTAACTTCAGCTGAACTGAAAAATACAGTATGTGAAGTAGTATCTGATAACTCTACAGTTAAACTTATCTGTCTCTCTTAAATTGTATCTAATATTTGCATTACTATTTACCCAAGCACCCTTCAAATGAAATGCTATTCTGTATAGTCACATATTCCCAGCAACAAAGAATCCTTTTCCTTGCTGCAAGCAAGACTGGGAATAGGATATGTGCAGCTTGAAACACTTCTTGATCAATCTACTGCTGAAAACTCATGTAAACCTTACAAGGAAGGCAACAATACAAGTATTACTGCACATTTTATTCTTAAATACATATGATCTCTACAGAAGAAGAATTTGAATACATACTTGTTTGTTTATGGGCAGAAAACCTATGGTTGAAGAAGTACCATTATGCAAGTTTTTTGTGTTGCTATAATACTCTGGAGGAATGTTCAAATATTCTTCTGCACCCTGTTTAAAAAAAAAAAAAAAAGTCAAGTGACCAAATATAGTCAGGCTAAATTGTCTGACTAGATGTCTGCGGAGAACTGAGCCTGTTCTCCTCTGAAGTGTTTTGTAGATAATGAGGCAAACTTTCACCTTTTTATTACTCATTGGAATAATTTAATGAATTTAAATGAAATTACTGAGACTTAATTGAGAAGATGCGTATGCATCTCCTCTTCTCCCAATGTGCTTAGGATGTGCAGAGTTTTCTTTCTGGTTGCGAGGAAGCAGAATAGGAGTTCCTTTGAGACAGCCACAGGATTGCAAGGTTGCAGGGTATGCACACTGTTTTACTTTTGGTTCTAGCAGCAGAACTGCCATGAGATCTCTGCAGAGTGCTTTCTACTTTTTTAGGCTCCGAAAGTTTCTTTCATAATTGCCAGCAAATTGCGGAGTTAATCCTGGTGAGAAGTGTATGTTTCCTAGTGAGCATCTCTCTTCTGTCAGTGGGGATTATTTACTTACAGCATTCCTATGTGCTTTATCCTTGTAGCAGGCTGTGCTTATGCAAGTATGGGCCAAGTATGGTTGTAGGGGGTTGGGGCAGTGGTCTACCTAGCTCAGTATTTTGTCTCGAATAATGCATGGAGAGGTTATTTTGGGAAAGAGGAGTTAAACCAACAAAGCGTTCAGAGTGATCTCTTCCTGGTTATTTTCTTCCAGTAATCAGTGGTTTAAAAGCTTCCTGAGCCAGAAGTTGTATCAAAATCACTGTTCAATAGCTATGAATCCTCCATTAATCTAATCCTTTTTCTGAATACTATTAAACTTTTGGTTTTCACAGCATCCTGTGGCAAAGAGTTCATGATTCCACCCTGATCCTTTTCTTCTAAACAGGTCTTGTCCCTTGTTTCTGTTTCCTTCAGTGGCTCGAAAGGCAACTGGATAGTTTTCCATTTTGGGGCATGGAGAAGACAGAGAACTGATTTTCTTAAACTCTGAGAGGACTGAAAAAATTATGTGCTGCTCTATTTTTTTTTTTCTTGATAGGCTTTCTAGAAACTTGACAATCCCAGTGTTTTGAGTGCTTCAGCTTAGTGTACTACAGTCTCACTCTCAGTCCATAAATTGAGATGAGCTCAATCTGGCTTGATACCCTTGTGGTTGACTTTAACTTGTGCACTTAATGAGGTACTATCTTACCATGATGAAGCCTCAACTTCTGGTGAAGGATCAGGACACTTGACTGGATTAAATTAAATAAAGCAAATGGATTAGACCAGACTTGTAGCTGGCGTATATGGCTGTAAATTACATATGTACACATGCTCAAACTTTCATTCTAGTTTTCCATGTTCATTCTGTTGAAAACTATATTAAGCTATTCATAAAAACATGTCTTATACCTCTCTATAAATAAAAAAAAATTGCCACTTCCAAGTATAACTTACGGATTTTTATAATCATATAGCTTTTTTCCCCCACCCCTGTTCTTTTTTTCTTGCTGCCTTTGGCTGTGCAAGAAAGGGGGAAAACCTGTTACTGCAAAAAGCTGTACTGTGTTTGTCTGAAGGTGACTTGGAAACTCGTACAACTTTATCTCAAGTTTCAGATAGTCATTCCAGTCAGAAGAATTACACACACTTCTCTGGCAAGTTGTAAAACCGTAGAAAAAGAGCAGTCTTGATACAGTTAAGACAACCTTTTCTGGCTTACTTGGTGTATCACAGGAGACTGTATCCATCTCTCATAATTTATGGACAGTTAAGGCTGTCGAAATAGCACACTTTCTTGACTAGCAGTTCTGTTTTTCCATCTAGGCTTTATCTCATATTTAGTACAGCCAAGCTTGTGATGATTCCCTTTGAAGAATATGGGCTTGTGATATGGTTTAAATTTGCAGTCATGGCTCTTCAAATCAAAATGGACGTTTTCATTCCCAGTTAGCACAGATAAGCTTCTGGACGAGCTGGCTGGGTAGCATATGCAGCCCTTGGCTCAGCTGGGAAAGCACACTTGTGGAAGGAGGAGGTGGCAGGGATATGAGGGACAGTGGGGAGCTTTGGGGTACTGCAGTGAGGGGGGAGGTATGAAGGAAGCTAATAGGTCTGGCAGCTGGGCAGCAATAGGACGCAGGGTGTGAGGTGGCAACAGGCATGATGGAGGAGGCGGTGTGGGATGGAGGTGGGTGCATTCCCTGCTTTCACGCTGTCTGCTGTCGCTTGAGCTTTCAGTAAGTTTTTGAATAGTAGATTGCTAAAACAGTGTGTCCTGTATGCATCTCATGTTCAAGGGGGTGCGGAGGTGAGTAGGGTGGTGGTGATGCTGGGGAGGAAGCCATGTCCAGTGCCAGTGCTTTGAAGGCTGTAATGTTTCATTGCTGGGGACGTGTTTAGCCCTTTTTGGGCACTTCTGTTTTAGGTATTGATGGTTCCCTCTTCTACAGGTCACAGAATCTGTTTTGTGGAAGCAGCTAGCATGGGAGTTGAAGTGGTGTGTTTTGGGCACCTATGCTGCAGATACCACTTGTCTCCTTTCTCCTGGAGGACAACTTCTTTGCTCCTTCAGGGCTGTCTAACAGCCTGACTTTTCCATGAAGAGCCTGGGATTTGTGCTGAAGCATTTCAACATGCGTGTGTTAGGGCTGGCCGTTATATGAGCTTTGGGTCCTGGCTCAGTTGTCTGACTCAGCCTCCGAGTGGATATTGAGAAAGCAGTAATAATTTGTGGTGTAGGTATCTTCACGCTTTGTTTTTAGCCTCATGGTGATGGACCTATTTTGGTGATTTTTTTTTTTTTTTTTTAACTGGATTCAAGGGCACTTGGACCAGTCTTTAAACCAGACAAGACTTAATGTTTAAAGCATTTTCTCCCAACTTAAAATGGAAAAAGTATGTCTAAAAATGCACTGTTGGTAACTTAGTTATTTTAATTGGAAGCATTCCTGGGGGAAAAAACACCTATCTCTATTTCCAGAGGATGTATGTATTACAAGAGACTCCAAGTTGCATTTTTATTTGGATTGTGTGTGAAGGGTGGTGATGGGGAGTGGATATTGTGGGTGTTGTTTTTAAGATGCTTGTATTTATTGTATACAACTAGGTGACTTAAGGTCTGTCTGTGCCCCTTCTGGAAGCACGTGTTATGATACCGCCTCTTCCTTTGTGTGTGGAATTTTTGTAAAACGCAGTACAAGCATGTGTCTTTAAAATAACTATGTATAGTTATTTTAACCTGGATTTCTATGTGCACAGTTCCCATTGATTTTTTTTTCGTTGGCATCAAGTGTCTGTAAGGCCTACAATACTGCTTCTTTAACTGAAGATGTTTTAGAAAAACAAAAACCTGTCAACATTTGGGTATCAGCAGAGGGCACTGGCTGATGATTATAAGCCTATGAAATTGGTGTCCAAAGTATTTGATAATATAATTTTTTAACCTAGTGAAGAACTGTATATTCCTTTTTATTATTGAGCTATGATTATAGAATTACTTGTGGTGTAAAGCTAAAATTACTGCTCTACATGTGTGAAAGGAAGTAGGAGTCCTGCTTTGAAGCTGTTGAAATCATTTCTGGAAAAGCTTTTTAAGTTGTCATTCCTTCCTCCTCCCACCTCCCCGTAGAAAAACACTTCTGGCCTCTTTTGCAAAAGAAAAATCATTAGGATGCTTAACTGTTTACACAGATCTTAAAATGTACTATGTGCCAAAGCGAGTCTGTGCACTGCCTTGTGGAGAAACCACAGGGAAAACCAGAGTTTGATGGTCAAGCGACACTCCATTACGTGCCCTCAAATGAGAGTGTATAGAGTTTGCTTTTTAGCCAGCACTTAGGAATTAAAAAAAACAGGAATGAAGGATGGACAGATGGACCTTTAGAGACATGCTCTGGCCCACACTGGGTACTTTTTCCTTCTTTCTGCCTTATGGAGCTCTCCGGAAATTGCCACTATGTCTGCTACCCTTAAAGGCTTAGCTTAGATTTTAAGAGGAGCCTTTCGCAATATTCAAGAAAAGAGAGCATTATTGAAGTAGGATAGAGATACTTAAAAATGTATATGGTTTTTTTAAACATTGGCTATGACTGGTACTCCAGTGTTGGGAGAGGAGGCGCTTAGTCAGCCTGCTCTTTTGGGCTTTGGGTGTGAATAATGTGGGGGGAATAATGCACTTAGGTTTTTTGAGTGGAATGGAGAAAACAGGGTTGTAACAAAACTCGAGACACTGTTCCCCTTTCCATCCTGATGGGGAGACGTTGTCTCTTGAGTTTGCTTGTTTCAAAGTCACTTTGGAGGAGAAAGCAAGCCCTAGAGACTGTAACTTCCTTTATGAAGCACAGAAACATTAGGTAACAAAAAGTTATAAAATGTTAGCTTTAGTGTTTTTTAAATTTCTTATTGATTCTTTTAAACCAGGATTTTCTGTAGAACTCCTCGGTTACGTTATTTAAACAGCTTTCTCGGTTCATGTGGACAATGTTGCCAAAACTGATAGTAAATGCATATTTAGTGCTTTTTTACTGTCAAACTCTCAGTAATCCCCTAAACTTCTGATAAAATTGATTATCCAACAGAGAGGCTGAGGCAATGTATATGCAAAAAAAAAAAAAAAAGATATTTGCATCCATAAATACATAGTTCATACTCATTTATCTTTCTCTCTCTCTCTTTTTTTCCCCAGTTCCTTGGCATAGCATTTCTTGGGATTGGATTGTGGGCATGGAATGAAAAGGTAGGTGAATATAGCACTAAACTCTCCCTCTCCACACACAGTTGCTACTGAAACAAAGTCGAGTTTCACTTGTCGAATAAAGCCTTGGTTTGGCCCACCTCGAGGAAGATCCTCGGCATCTTGCCCGAGAATGCTTTGGCAAGAAATCACGGCTGACACTTGCACATGAAGCAGCCGTTTCCGTCCGTGCATGCTCAGGCTGCAGCGCAGGCACTAGACGGCTTGCCCGAAGGCAGCGCTGGCAGTATGGCTCTACCGCACGTGTCCCGGGTGTCGAGAGGGAGCCGCTGCGTCCCCCAGGCCGCTTCCTGAAAGCGAGCCGCCCTAGCTGGGTTGTCTGAACAGAGCTTGCTAATTGTCCTTTCTCTTAAAAGAAACCCCCCCCCCCCCCCAAAAAAAAAAACCACCCAAACCAAAAAACAACCCCCCCCAAAAAAAAAACAACAAAACCCAAATCTGGGACTGACAAAGCAACTGTTTTTCTTATGCAAATAAAATTGTCCATCAGAATGTTCTCTGTTAGGAGACTGTGAAATCAACTTGGAAATGGCAAGAAAAGGGGGGGGGGGGAAACCCTTGTGAACCAGAGCCTAATTTTTAATTTGCTTGCTGCAGAAGTTAGGAAGAAGATAAAATATCAAGCTGTAATATACAGAACTACTGGATGAAAAGCTTGGCTTACTAAAAGGCAACAGCTAAAATGAAAGCCGGGGTTTCCTTTAATTTTTTTGTTTAAAAAAATAAAAATAAACCCGGTGAGGGTTTCTTTCTATTTTATTGGAAAACACTATGCAAGTCCCAAAATGATGTTACGTTCACTTCAGGCATAGTAACTGGCGCTTGCAGCAGAACGAAGTAAAACATTGGAAGCATTGGAGTGTTGCCACTTAAATTCAGGACAATTTTTTCTGTTTCAGAAGTAAGTTATTAGCTTAGAACATTCTAATTGTTCTGTGAATGTTGGATATGGATAATTACAAATAGTAACTCTCAGTGCTAGTAGTAGGATATTAATTGATTGTGTGTGTATATGCACACATAGATGTATGTATTTTTTATATATACGCACAGACCATATGATACTTGTGTTGGTTGAATAGGCTTGGAAGGAGGTTCTGTGTGTTTTTTTTTTTTGTATCAACAAAGACCTAAAAACATGTCTAATTTTCTGAGTGTATTTGCAGAGCTTTTGCCTAAGCCCCAAATAGTTACTTGCTCTATTTCAGTGTGGCTTCCCAGAAAGGATTTTAACAATTTTGGGTTGTTTCAATAGGTAGTACAAATAATTCTTTAGAGTGAATGAGTTGATAAAGGGAGACAGCTATAGTCTAGTTTGTGAAGTTTAAAATATGCCAGTCCTATAGCCAAAGGGTGTTCTGGCAGAATGATAGTTTGTTAGGTTTTAATATATTTTCTGTATGTGAAAGGGGGCCCAGTCTTTCCTATGAGAAATATATTCGGTTCATAATTGTTAGTAGCCAGAAGTCAAAGCTCATTTTTTTTTGCTTGAGATCTGGACATTTGTTATCATGTCTTCTTAAACCATTTTAAATCAGATCCTGCAAGTGGGAGAAAACATCACATTGTTTTAAGATAAGCAGGCAAACCCACCTACAACAAGTTAATATGCATTTGCTCAAGCTCTGTGTGTAGTAGGCTTTTGTATAGGAATAAATAAATAAAATGCTGCTTATTGTTTTAAAGTGCAGGTCTTTCCCTGAAAATAAGCATCACTAGCTGTTGTGTCCTGGGGCGCTTAATGCGGACTGTTTTATTCTGTGGGTGTATCAGCCACAATGTAATACAGCTGAGCTGTAAAGCTCATGAGGGCAGAATGCATGAGTGCAGAGAGGCTTTTTTTTTTTTTTTTGGTAGCAGAAATTGTGGAAACACGGACTGGTGAGAAGCTAATTTGAGACCTTTGTTTTTCTCGTCTCTCGGAGGGGATAGGCAACGGCAAGAAGCTGCAGTCAGCAGGAGCGAGCCTGGATGCTCCCCGGCCAGATGTCGGGGAGAGGGGGCAGCTGGCTCCTGGCCCACGGGGCCTTGGGCTCGCTGCAGCTGCGGGTCGGCGGCGAGGGCCCTGCTGGGGAAGCCCGAGGCTCTAGAGCTGCAACTTAACTGAAAAGCCGCTTCTCTGGCCACACACCTCCTTGGTTAAGCCTGTGTGTCTTAGGCGTTGGGGCCTGTTGTAATGGGGTGCCTTAAGACTGCTGCTGTCCCAGTGAACTAAATCTTTATCAAAGTTGAACTTGTAGTACTAACGTATAAATGTCCTTTGAGTTTTGTGCAGGAATGGGTCATCAGGAAGAGTTCTCTGCTGCGGACTTATTTGGGGGTAGGGACGATTTAAGTGTACTTCCCTTTTGAATCATTTGGCTTTTTATCTAGCTGTGTTGTGTTTATACCCCAGCTGTCAATTTGTATATACTTTCCCTGCTGCACAGAATCTTTTTAAGATAGAAAGATAGTGCATGAGACCATATTAAAAAATGCAAGATATACTGAAGTCATCCACGTTTTTCAGGAGTCCCATTTGCCTCTGGTTTGGGGTAGGTGTTTGAGTTTGGCTGGTTTCTTTTTTTCTCCCCCCCCCCCCCTTTTTTCCCTCCTCTTGATTAGTTTGAACCATCATCTTTTAAACATTGTTTTAAAGAAACAAGCTCACTATACAGCCTCGTGACCTTCCTTATGGCCTTGGGGGTAGGGTGGGCGAAAGAGCTCATTTGTCAGACAGTCAATAGAAGTGGTCTGACAGCCAGTCGGCCGGGCCCAAACAAAACCTGGGGAATTAGCATTCTCCACCATGAACCTGAAACAGAGCTGGGGCGGGCGGTACACCCGGCGGATGAACAAAACTACGTATACATGGGTGTACTGTATAGCTCACAATCCCACTGTGTTTTCAGACACACTAAACTTGGGCTTGTAGCATAGAAAACTCCATCAACAAGCAGCTGATTGTTCCGAGCGCCAACAATGAACGTTGGTAACATGGAAAGAGGCCGGACTGAGCCTGAGCAGCTTATGCTACCTTTGAGTAGCGGGGGGGGGGAGCTTTACGGTAATTATGTTTTACTGGCTTTCTCAACTTCAAGCAAATTCTTTAATGACTTTAAAAAGATAAACTAGACTTACTCCAAATGCCTGCTTCCTTCCTTGGTTACCTCTATTAGATAATGAGGTCTTGGGGCTCATGAGGAGTGTTGGTGGTATGACTCCAGCGGGTGCTTGGAGCTTGCAAGCTTGCTGTTTCTCTCACTAACTGCAGCAGATTTACTTGCAAGCATAGAGACAGCAAGTGATGAATTGCTGTTTTGTCTTCTGAGACCGTAAGAGACTGTCCAGGGAGAGGGGCCTTTTAGAAGGAGAGAACTTGGGATTTTAGGGTGTTTTAAGTAGGAGGTGGTAAAGATAGAGATAGGTGGGAAAAAAATCTGCAGATCTGTGCAAAATTTGTTGATTAGACTTAGTTCATTTATAAGGTTTGTTTGCCCTTGCCCTGAAGTTAAAACTCAGTTTTTTTTCCAGGAAAGAATTCATACTACTTTTACTGTCTTAGTCAGTGACAAACATCAAGTGGGAGCAATGCCCTAGCCACTCTGTGATGGATGCGCATGCATTTCTATCGCATAGTCCTTTAAAAAATAATTGCTGGCAAGAGAGTGCTGTGCCTATCCTGGGGGTCCCTCCAAGCCAAAGGGAGCTCAAAGCAGGTCTCTAGTGTCTGCCCTGCACTCTGCATGTGGATTTTACAGGACTGGAGAAGAGCGAATGCGGTATAAATCCTGCCAATTACACTAAATTTAAATTTCAGTGCATAAAGATGCATTGTCTAAACAGGCTTTTAAATCATGTTCCCAGTGTTCCAACACCTATTAATCGTTAATCCTGAAAAATACAAATTGTAATTATAACTTGTCTGTATCTATGCCAGTTGTTCACCTATTGAACTGTGCTTTCCCTTGGCAAGGAAGCTAGACTAGTTCTTCTCCTTTACAAGATACTTGGAAAATAAAGTGCTGCCACTATTGCTGTTTGCTGTGGGAAATGCAAAACCCACAAAAATCAGAGGCAAGTTTTGTAAACATCCCCCACCTAGTTTCTGTTTTGCAGAGACAAAATTCTGGAATGGAATTAATTTGGCATGTTTCAATGACTATTGTTCTGGCCCCCATGCTCATTCAGATGCGCAGCATGGGGGAACTGCAGGAATTTTATGACTATGAATGTAGAGAGACATTTTGCCATTTTAAAATAATGCAGTTGGAAATTTTTACTTCCCCTCTCTCCCACGTATTCCTGTGAGCTGGTGATTCCTAGTCCTGCAGATGAGACTGTGGAAAGGCTGGTTCTGTCTGCAAAAAGATAATGTGTTTCAGAAGATCTTACATTGTTGAATCTTTTTCTGACCATCCCAAGAGCCTCCTTCCCCCCTCAAGTCATGGGATCCTGCAGCAGGGAGGGTTTTTCACATTGTGGGGTTTTCTTGTTTTGTCTCTGATTTCTCCTATTCTACTGGTGTTGGTTTCTTCTTTTACTTTTTAATAGCCATTTGGGACGTTGTTTGCCATGGGGAATGGCAAGTTGAGCTCTGTTTTTACCTGCCCTCCTGTGGGTTGGTCTCCCCAGGCTTTCACAGTTGTATCCCCTCTTTGTCCCCTACCACAGTGGTTCTCCCAAGGTGCCTCTGACTCCAGATACCTTGAATTGTCATTACATGGTTGACTTTTCAAAATTGCTGCTGTGTAGTATTTGCATTTGAAGCCCTCTTCTCTTGCCCTGTAGTATGCTATTGTGCCTATGAAGTCAGTCGTTCTATGGCAGCAGCAGTCTAACAGACTTACAGGGGCATTTCTGAGACCTGAATGTGGCAGTGACTTCTCAGCACTGCCTGCAACTACAGTCTGCCTGTGCCAGAAATCTCTCTAGTGTGCTAACCAACTTGTGACTCCCTTTTGTTTGGCCTCCTTACACAAATTGATTGGGTTCCTGCCTCATAAATGCATCAACCCTCAGGTGCTGCTGCAACCGAGATGTCCATGTTGGCATCCATGCACTCTGGAGAAATTAAAGTAAGTTTCTGGTCCCAGTGTGCAAAGTCTATGCCTGCTAAAGGCAAGTAATGTGAACCAGTAGGAGGGGAAATGGTTTTGAAGTCCCCTGATGTGAACTGAAATATAGCTTGCGGGGATGACTGGGAGATTCCCTTCCAAAGGACTCCCTGAATCTGAGCTGAAATACTAATGTGGCTGTACCAAAGATGGGAGCTGGAGTTTAGAGATCTGCCTTTGGAAAACACTACAGATTGTCCTGCTGGTCTTAGGTAGCGCAGGATGGAGAGAGGGGTGCACCTTTCTTGCTTTTCTGAATAGCTGCTGTTTCCTTATTCTTTATTGATGGGCTCAAGGCAAGCGATGTGCAGCTATAGTGTCAGGAAGAGCCTTCTCAAGTAACTGCTTTCAAAGTGCTTTTGTGTTTTTTCCTTTGCCTTGCTCTCTCTTGAGCTGTGCATGAAGTACAGCTTTGTAGTATGGAGGAAAAAATGGCATGACAACATCCATCACTGGATTCAGGCTTCTGTTTTAACCCATCTTCCCCCATTCCCTGCCTCTGCTCTCATACTGTAATGAGGAGATTGCAGTTCTGTGGGAGTTCTGGTGGGCCTGGCTCGGTTATCTCGTGCCACTTGGTGTGGCGGGAGGAACCACCAATGCCTCTTCCCCCGCCCACTGGTTGGAAGAAAGAGCGAGCCCTGTTTTTTCACTTGACTTCCTCCCCTGAATTTGGGATGGGGTAGGAATGAGGTCGGCCTTTCCTTTTGTATGCATACCCCATCGTACCCTCGTGACTGAAATCAAGCATGTCTCAGAAGTAAGGGGACTTTCTTCATAACTTCACCGTTATTGATTTTTAGTTCAGTTATGGATGATGCTTTTGTTCCTTCGTTGCCCCAGACAAACTTTGACTTGGGGTGGATGAGAAGTTTAAGTAATAGCCTGGGTGCTCTAACGTACTGCAGGCAAGGGAGGGTGGGGGAACATAGCAAACAGATGAGCTGGAGATTGGCCAGGGAACACATCCTGCTCACTCTCCTTGTGGGACTGCAGCAGAGCCTGGACTGATGCCATTATGAGAAGAAAAGTTTTAGAGGATGTAGCCCTGTAGAAACAAAGTGTTTACTGCCAAATAAAGATTACGCATATACCTGAACTACCAGGCAAGGGATGCACATGTACCCCAGAAACGTAACTTTGAATTTGTAGAAAGCACGGCTTTAAAGGATTTACAAATGTTCACTTAGGTTTTGTGCTCCTGTGACAGATCAGTTGGCACATAGTCACCATAACTTATGTGACTGGCTGCTAGGTCTGAGGATTCAGAGCATGCCACTGGAAGAGGCAACGTTAAAATGGGAGATTTCTGATCCTCTGCTCTAGCACCCCTGGAAACATCCCTGCCACTTCTGGCTACAGATGAGATGAAGGCAGAATGGGCCATTACCAGACCGTTGTACATCTCTGCCAAACTTTTCCCAGAAATAAGCCATTGCAACTGAAAAAATGCCTGAATACTGTGGTAGCAGGCATTTTAGAAACCCATGCTGGATAGGAAAGGTATGTGCCTATAGGACTGTATATTTAGTTCTTTTTAGCAGTATAACATGAAAGAATATTCCTCAGTAATTGCCCTGCTGCTTAAAGCAAAGCATATTTTGCTTCAAAGTATTGCACTGCTGTTTCTCTGCAGATAGCTTATTTGTAAGTGTCCAAAAAAAGACAAGACTGGAAGGTAACTGGACCATATTTCAGCAGTAAGCAGCAATATTCTAACAGAATAGCTCTGTGCTTCTGTCTATAGCTGTAACTGCGGAGCATTAGCGGTGTTTGTCATTCCTGCTGCTAGCTAGTGTTTTATTGCCACGGCCTCTCTGACAAGTGTCTATCCTGGGATGTCTCTCTCCAGAATACTGATAACTTGGGATTCATATGCAGAGAGCACACAGAAGAGCACAAGCTAGAACTATACAGTATGTGCTTTGCACTGTCAGGGTATATTATATATTATTATATAGACCAGAGATTAGGCGAGTGACTCTTGCCAGGTGACTGGTCAGCATGTGGCAATGCCAAGGTGGTAAGAGCCTGGCGGTACTAGAAAATCAAGTGAGGTTCTTAAAGGTCAGCAAGAGAGTGTAAATACAAGTGGTTCACTTAAATGTATTGTCATTGACTTTAATGGGAGTGTGACAGAGTGCAAGTTAGTGTGCTTCTCACTCTTCTCTGTTAAGACTGCTCTGTTAAGAGCCGTGTACACAAGTGAGTTGAATTTGACTTGGACCATCTGCAAAAAACTTGATTAAACATACTGTGTGTGTGTGTGTGTGTCTTTTTTTTTTTTTTAGCAACACAAAGTTGCTTAGAGACTTAAATGACTCTTCATACTTCTGGATTTTCTTTAATTTTTATTTTTTAGTAAAATAATCATAATACAAAGGCAATATCATTTCTCCAGTGGCTGTTTTGATACATTTTGATGCACTAAAGTGCATTAATTCTAAGATGAGCTGATGTTAACAGAGACTTAAGAGTTTATGCTTTAAGGCAAAATTTCCTGTGATCTTACAGCATCTGTAAGCATCAAAGGAAAACACTGAAAGGACTTCAAAACTTGGTTAGTTGCTGTTATAGCAGCCGTTTGCTCTTAGGGCAGAGCTCATGTTTCCTGACTTGCGTATATCCAAGGCTATGACTTTTTTTGTGATTTGTGTGTTAGATTTTTTGTTCATTTTGATGCTTTTCATTCTTAGCCAGAAAGTTATGTCTTTGCTTTCTTTTCTATGGCATATGTAGTGAAGCAAAAGTAGTGGAAACATTCCACACAAGTTGATTTAAGTGTTAATGGCTGATAAATCTTCGTTCCAGCTTGGCTTGTACCCCTCCATCACTAGTTTCTTAGCAATGGGCGCACGCCAACCAGTCTGCTTGGATAGCAACACTGACTCTTAGCAGCGTTTTGTTATATCATGTCTTTCATCTATTTTTGTCTTTTTGATGAATTACAATACAACTAGTACTGTATGTAATGTAGGAGGAAAGGGATGAATGTGACTTTTATTTTATTTTTTTCCCCATCCCTGTCAGTCAGGCAATAGCCTTCTGTAGTGGGAGGAAATCTGGCTTGAGACTGTCATTCATGCTTTTGGTTTATTGTTTGTACGTCAGGACTGCGTTGCGTTCTCCCACCCCGTACCTTTAGCATGCTGGCCTTTGCCAATGCTCCTTGCGCTGTGCGCTGGAGAAACTTGTGCACGTTTTATCCAGCCTGTCGCTGTCCTCAGAAATGAAAACCGTCCTCAATTTTTGTATTTACTGTTTTCTCAGTGTTGATTTTTGTTTGGGGAATTATGGAGATAATTGCAGACTATGGGGAGTGCCATAATAGAGACATTGACTGCATGAGTATTTACATGCTATGGATGGTCTAAACTGAATATAAAAAAACCCCTCATATCCTAAAGCTACATTTGCAGAGAGTCAGCTGTTAAAAACATGACTGTAACAACTTTTGGAAATGAAACTATGATAACTGCCTTCAAAATTATTGCTGTTTGGGGAGCATTTCAAAGAAGCAAAGGGGATACAAACAGGAAAAAGAAGAAAAGGCTGAAGAATGTGAGAATAAATCCACAAATAAGCAGCGGTAGAAGTGACGGTCTATGTTATTGCTTTAGGAGCCACAGCTTCATTGAGGCGTTAGGCAAAGCAGTAGTCAGAAGCGCTCAGTCTGGGTTCAGGCTTTTTTGAGGGAACCCATGGAAAAATGTCTGCTACGGCAGTGTGCTTTGCTTTGACCTATGGCACTAGGGGAGTGAATAAAGAAACAGTGAAACTTCAGCTTTCTTGCTGCCAGTAGGCTTTGGGAAATTGTAACTGTTCTGTGCAGGCTCACTGGAATAAGGAAGACTTTGTATTTGCTCCTTGCCGTGACCCATCTGTTCAACATCAGCTAAACTCTGGTTAAGATGTGTTCAAAAGTAAAATAGCTGCTCAGGATTTACAGCATCACAGCCAAAGCTCTGCTTCACAGGGCTAAAAGCACTACAAGCAGGCTGTGCTGGTTGTCGTACCTAAAACGTAGTGTAGGAAAGGTCTAACCTCAGCTATCGCAAGTCATCTCCCAAGATAAATCCTTAGCTTGCCTTCTGTCCTCCTAGGAGACTTGATACTAGTTGAAAGTTTTTCCTGTCAACTATTGAGTCAGTAGCTATCCTCTGTTTATATAATGAGTTTTTGGCACTGTAGGTGACTGAAGTTTGAATCAGCCAGGTATGTAACTTGTCAAAATTTGACATAAAATTTGTCGTTGCAGGGTGCTGCTCTTAACCTAGGAGCTTGCCGGTTATTTCTATCAATCATTGTAAATACTGAGCATAAATACTAAATTAAAGATGTTGTTCTAGCTATTGACTTTTTTCTGTCATAACATTTGTAACTGTGTGCTTACATAAACAATGTGTATGATGCATAAAATGTATCCCTGCATGAGTAATAAAATAGAGTTAAATTTTGTTCCAACGTCTACTCTGACTTTGGCAGAATAATTCATATAAGTACAGATGCAGCAAAACACCCTGTGACCTTCTTGCAGAGGACTCTATAAGCACGTTTTGTTGTTCATTCCATGTGTCGGCTTAGCAAATATTGTACATAATGGCCCTTTTCGTCTCTTTACGGATGCCAAGATTTTATTAATTGTGTTTTCTTGTTGTACTGACGAATGCTTATTGCTGTAGATGTCTACCTTTTTAAAAAGAAAAATGCAAGTGGAAATTGCAGAATGGAAAGCTGGACACATCTGTCATCCCTTGGCATTGTTTCTTTCCCAGGGAGTGCTGTCCAATATCTCCTCCATCACCGACCTGGGAGGCTTTGATCCAGTTTGGCTCTTCCTAGTGGTAGGAGGAGTTATGTTCATTCTGGGATTTGCAGGATGCATTGGAGCCTTGCGAGAAAATACCTTTCTGCTCAAGTTTGTGAGTAGCCTTTGCAACTGTGGGATTCATCACTTACATAGCGTAAATCATATTCTGTGTTCCTGCCTACTGGCATAAAGATTTTAAAATCTCTTTTGGGGAGAGAGAGGTGTTATCTGATGGGAGAGTACTGGTCTCCTAATCACTTTTCTTTAACTATTAACACTTTAAGCAGCAGTGACAGTGAAGAGCTGTACTGGTTCGGTTTTTTAGGCTGAAAAATAATATGATGGTAGGAATCATAATGTGGAACTACTACTTTTCAGATGGATATAGCTTAATATTTTGCCTTCCTGCCACTGAAGGAGAGAAACTCCTGTTAAGAATCTGCATATTGAACTTTGAGTCCCTAATGAGCTGCCTGTGAAACGCGGAGGAACATAAATACACCATTGAATGTGACCCACGTGATTTGTGGCGTGCAAGGGCCCCTCATGGTACAGAGGAGACAGGGCTGCGTTAGGGAGGGGGTTGCTTGCTGGTGTCCTCGCCTCTGTGCTCTCTAGCTGACTCAACAAGGCTTCGTTGCTTAGTGTCAGCACAGACGGGTGAAAGGGTGGAGACTGTGCCTGGGACGGGGAAAGAAAATAGATAGGAGTTGTCTCCTTGAGCTCTGGGTCGAGCTGTTAGTTGGAGAAGGAACTGCTGATATACAAACATCCCCTGGTATCCCAAACCCCTTTAGCTAAATGGCCTGGTTTAATCTTGTGGAACCCCTTCTGAGGGTAACGGTATCATGTTCCATTTTACATAAATTTAAGATTTCTAATGAATTCAAGGTTCCTTCCCCACCCCCACTTCCAGAGATGGGCACAGCCTCGGTAGTGTTAATCTGTGTCTTCATAGCCATTGACTGTTAATACATACACAAAAAGGCTTACAGTGAAGCAACTGCTTTCAGATGACATATTTGGCTCCCACAGGCAAGTGTTGTATAGGGAGAAGAGGCAGTTGACGATTACTGTTCATGAGGCATTTATAAAGCAGCTTAGGATGGTTCTGGCTTGCTCTTGCCTTGCTTAAAAAGAAAATAAAGGAGAAAGAAGAAAAGCTATTGTAACATTTTTTTCTTCTCTTCCTTGCTTCTCCTAGCTTGCCTAAAATGAACCCATCTGCCATACCAGAAATAGCTTCCTATACAGCAGCTGCAGGAAAAATTAAAAATGCATCTGAACAAACACAGAGAGCATATTAAATAACTCAAAGGCGCAGTTGCAAAAGGGATGGAGCTTCAATATAGCAGGACCCCTCTGTGTTTTATAACACTGTGTAGCCTCACTGGAGATGCTTAGAGAAAGTGGCAGATCATTAGTAATGCCTTTGGCATCCATTGCATTTGCATTAATCATAACAACCTCATTTGGTTTTAATGTGGATGTGAGTCATTCCACAGACATTCCACTCTGACTTCGTCATTAATTTCTGCTGTTACCAATTTTTGCTTTACATGCTTAGGCGAAGCTTTACCAATGGGGAGGGCTAACGAAAAAGTCACTTAAAGCATTTCGTTGGCACTGTAAGTTGTTCTGTGCCTTTGAAAATGTCTCTATATAGGAACTTAAGATGAGGATTTTCAGAGGGCCCTCCACATGGCAAGGAGCCATCTCCAGGGAAGTTTACAGTGAAATCTCTTGGGCCTCTTTAAGAATTCCAGTCAAGTATCCTGCTGTAGTAGCCAAATTTGAATTTGTTGGCCTGTTATTATTTGTTAGACAGAATAAAATTAAGAATCTAGTTAAAAATGGTGTATTTTTTAATTTAAAATTTCCTTTGCCCTTAAAGCAAAATAATTCTAATCTTTTCTTTTTCTTCATAGTTTTCTGTGTTCCTTGGAATTATTTTCTTCTTGGAGCTCACTGCTGGGGTGTTAGCATTTGTTTTCAAAGACTGGATCAAGGACCAACTGTATTTCTTTATAAACAACAACATCAGAGCATACCGAGATGACATTGATTTGCAAAACCTCATAGACTTTACACAAGAATATGTAAGTTGGACTGTGTGTGTGTATTTCTTCTTTTTATGCTTGCTTTAAAGAAATACATTCTCTGTTTTTACTTCCCATCTGTCTAGTTTCTTCAAGGTACAACAGATATATTCTAGAACATGATACTGTAGAATATATATAAATAACCTTTTTTCTTTTCACAGAACTTCTACAAACGCACAGCACCTGTAACAGGTAGTTTGTTTTTTGATGTATAATTGGGAGAAATAATTATGGTAGAGCGTAGGGGCAACTTATTCTTGAGGACATTTAGAGATAGCATCAAATCTACTATTTGTTATCATCAGTCTTGTGTTCAGGTTGTTGGAACATATTCCATATGCATGTCTAAAGATATTTTAGGGCTTTTGAGGGGGTGCTTTCAAAATACTTTATTGTAGGAGCTATCACATCTGTAGAATACCTTTTTGTAAGCTTGGAAAGTTATTCTGAGATGGATGTTCACATCTCTTTAGCAATGTTAGAGGTGCTACACCACACTGCAGAGTGGCAGACATGCACAGCGGGATTTTTAAGAAGACTTAATGCAGTCAGCCTAACTGGAACTGGGCCACAAGTTCTCATGAGAAATCTCTAAATGACACTGTGTCTGCACTTTAGGGGAGAAAAGGTGAAGCCAGAGATGTGCATGCCTGTGAAAAGCTTTAACTTAGCAGTATGTGAAAGAGATCTAAACTGACTTTCACATGCAAATTATTTTGTCAGTACTTTCTGGTTTCAGTACTCTCTCTTGGCCTGTGTCTGTGAACTCCTCTTTGATTTTGGTGCTGTGTAGCTAGCTGGCTAAGTGCTCCTGGTTGAAAATGTATCTATTAATTTTTGTACGTTCTGCAAATATATTAATTTTATTTGATGTTTCATCTGCTTCTGTATGCCTGGGGGAAAAATGACAGTGAATGTGAGTAAATAACAGGATGCAGATCTCTGCACTGGTTTTGGATCTGTTCCAGCTTGGAGAATGCCAGAGGTCACCACAGTCTGAAAGTAGTGGTCCATGTGTATGTAACCAAAAGGCCACAATCCAATTTCCTAGTAGGCTGGCACCACATAATAAAACTTGCTCTCCTAACTGGATTAGTAGTCTTGGCAGATAAGTCCAGGGCAGTGTGAGACTGGAGAGCAAGCTACTTTTTTAGCTAGTGAGGATAATACTTGAAGACAGCATGTTTCAGGTATTGCAGAAGAAACAGTGCTACATCTGCAGAGAGAGGATTGCAAGTCTGGCACTTTTTAAACATGTTTTTTTGTTGGTGGTGGTTTGTTTGTTTGCTTTTTGGCATAAATGGATTCATTGGGCTGGAGCCTCAAGTGATATAAACCATCAATACTCCATTGACATCCAGTCCATTCTTCTTATATTCAACATGTTTTACTGGAGACTCAGTTACTCGGGGTATTTACCTTCCCATTCAATTTTTGAAGAATCCTACCTGCCTACAGTAAAGGAGATGTTATTTGTGTAACATGTTGATGTGCAGGAAACACTGTGTTCATACTGTATAGTGCGTGGAAAGGCAAAGATTTCCCCAAACTGACAAATGCAGCAGCTATACCAGTGCGACACTCTGAGCTATTTAGCTTTGTTGAGAACCCAGGAACCTTTAGACTAGGCAGAATATCATACTCTTGGCTATGCTTTTGCTAGAGCCTGAGCTTGTAGGCCTGTGCAACTCTGTGCAGTGCTGTTAAAGCTTATCAGCTCGCTCCATGGATTTCTCTCCACAGAGCAGCATTGCAGGGTGTGAACATAGATAGTAATTGAAGAACCACTTGCAGGTTTGGAATGCTCCTTTTTCCTCTTTTAAGTACAGCTTCAATGAAACCTGAGGGAATCTGAAGTTCTTGGAAAGCTGGATGGAAACTGGCAGCAGTGATGCATGTTGTTAGTGCCGAGATTCGTTTATATTGGAAGTCGATATGTTCTCCTTTCTTTGTTCTAGTGGCAGTGCTGTGGGGCTTTTGGAGCTGATGACTGGAACCTTAATATTTACTTCAACTGCACCGATTCCAATGCAAGTCGAGAGCGCTGTGGTGTGCCGTTCTCTTGCTGCACTAAGGACCCTGCAGTAAGTGATGGTCAAGAGCATAGGATGGGTCTGCTGTTCTCATTTTAAATTGCTGTATAAGAGTGTCTTCTGGAAGTCATGCATGATCTTTGCCTTTTCCCTATTGTCTATTTTTTTCAACTTGCATCTCAGCTTAAATACAAGCTTTCCTGCAGTCAGCCAAAATCGTGAGCTAATAACTTAAGCCACTGGCTTGGCTGAACATATTAGTTCTAACAAGTACAAAAAGCAGAAGCCCTTAATGACTTGAAGGATATGAGCTTTCAGTTGGATATCATCAGGGTGTTTCATTCTCTGCCTTAAAGGACAGCAACTCCAAAATCAAACAGTCTAAAGCAGGTATTACTCATTATTTAATGCAGTGTCCAGAGACTGCAGCCAGGCTGACCCAGTTTGTGCTAGGTATGGCAATAAATGAGAGTCTGTGCCCTGAAGAACTGACATATGTTTACATTAGAATTTTGAGACAAGTATGGAAATATTTGTACTTTTTTTTTATTCCACTTTAAAGTCGCTGCTTGTTCCACAGTCACCTGAGATCAAGCTTGAAAGGTCAGAAATCATTTGAGGGAGCAGCTTTTTAAAATAAATCTTCACATCTTTTCAAATAGTTACAGTTCTGGATCATCAAGCAGAAGATGCTGCAGTCATTCTTGACTGGTACAGACATAATCAAGAATGAAGTGTAAAGTGTAGGGAAGCAGTTTACTGACAGTGAAAGCTTTGGAATAGGGACAGGTGTGTACATAGACACTGTTACATGGCTAACTTCATACATTTGACTTTCATGCAGTTTAAAAGAAGCAGCCTGTGAGTGTGTGTGTTACCTAGTAGTTCAGCTGTGGCTTTTTCCTGCCTGACATGACTTCTAGTTCCTTGAATGTACGAGTCTGTAGCAATGACTAAAATTAGGCGGGCTGCCAGCTTGACCTTCAGGTGCTTCCTGCCTTGTTAATGCAACGCGGTCTCCCCTCCCAGCGTCAGTCACTATTCTTGCCCTCCTCCTCCCCGACAAGGCACTGCCATTTCCATGAGCTGCGTTCTGGTTCCTCTGCAGTGAACGTGTCTTCAAAGCACTTAGAATCTTCCTCAGAAACATCACTGTTTTTTAACAAGATATTAAAACAAACTGGAAAGTAGGTTAGGCTCAGGCATTACATTACGCTTAGGATTCCCCCTGGCCGTTGCCCATCAGCCCACCCACCCACACAGGGAGGTCATCATAGCCCAGTTTTAAAAATATGCTTGTTATAAAACCAAACCAGTGACAGCAGTATAAGGTAATCCTATAAATATGTAATTCATGCTAAACTTATCTCTGCATCTTTGTGTGTGTATGGTTATGCATTTTCTGGGGGAAGATGCAGTAACCAGAAATTAAAAGGTAAGTCTCATTCCTATTTATTGTAGGGAAGCAACACTCTGGATCACTCTTAAAATAAAGACTCTCTCCATACTAAAAGTCAGGGATATAATTGTAACCAAGCTGCAACTGGTTCAATTGCAGTGATATGCACAGGTTTTTTCCATGTGAAAGCAGAACATGTGTAGCTGCCCAGCCATCTGTGACATGAGAGCTACAGATAGTATGGTCAGTGTTTTGAAAGGTAGCTGGATGCTAATAGGAAGCAGACAATCCGCGAGTCCCTTCTAGCACCAGGAAGAGAGGCATAGAAATATAGCTTACATAACAAACCTTTTCACCCAGGCCACTGGTACTGTGAAGATCCACAACCAGTCCTTTCGCAATAACGATTTTTGTCCTTTGTCAGTGGGCTGGGTAAACCCTAGGAGTAACTGTCCCATGACTGTGAATTCGGTCTGCGTTCAGTTGCCCCATTTGTTAGCATGCAGTGTTGGACTGATGCAAAAAGCTATGTGCATGCATTCTTGAACAGGACTTGCTTTTAGTATGGGAAAAGTTTAAGCTAAGTCTCCTTTGAAACGAATTTGGAGTCCTATAGTTGACCTTGCTGTAGTTTAGTAAGTTAAAATGTCCCAAATTCTTGCATAGACAAGGCCTAGGAAAATTGGCTTATTTCAATTTTGTCCTTCGTGCTTTCTTTCAGTTAACAAATTCCGAGGTTAAAAGCAGAAGGCCTTGTTAACAAGGCAAGTAGGTATTTAGCACAAAGGAGAAAGCTTACATCCATATATTAGACTCTTACCTGCCTTTACAGCCTTGAAGTGGGTGGCTCTGGTAGTCCAGATCCTGGAATAGGAGCATTAATCTCATTAAAAGATGCAAATTATTCAAATGTTGAAGGCCTGTTGAGGGAATCCAACTTTGGAAGCTGACAGCATGCAACCAACAGAACTGGTGACGCAGCGGCACAGTATGTGTTGATGCACTTCCTGCAAAGTGGGAAAACACTTAGGGGACCCTAACTGCAGAGAGGAGGAGATGTATTTTTTTCATATGGCTGCCATGTCAAATCAATGTCTGCTGGATGACTTTCTCACTTCACAATTTGATTAATTTGTAATGTTCAGTACACCTGGCTAAGATTGGCTTGTCTTCTGGCTTCTTTGAGTAGTTCCTTCATCTGCACACTGCTAGTATGTGAGCCAGTAACTTAATATTTTGCTGCCATTATGGCTGACACCCAAACTCTCAGAAACTAAGAAGTATCAACGATTAACTAGAAGTATGAATCTCTAGTGCTGGGGTGGTAGCTTGGGCACATGGTAGGGCACATGCAGCAAGCACAGTTATGCTTCCTGCAGGCCAACAAACCATCGTTATTCCCCTTTCACTCTCAAATATGCCATCAGGCTGACTTTCTCTAAGAAACCTGTGGGGGTGTTTCATAGTTAAAATGTCCAGAAGAGAGTCTTAAGATGGCTTCATTGTTGAAATTTGGAAGCGTTTCTTTTCCTCTTCATATGAGCTTTCTCAGAAACCTAAGAATTGCAGGGGTGCAGGCTGGGCAGCCATCGTTCAAGTAGTTGCTTCATTTTATTGCCCTGAATAACTGTGTATATAGGATAAAAACAGCTTCGGAAAAAAGAAAAGTCTGGAAATGTTGCCACTGGGTAGTGCTTATTCACTAGGGAAAATCTATTGTAGCCTGTATTATTTCCTGTGCTTTGAGAGTGCTAAATCAGAAGCAGTAGGAAGAAACTCCTTCCCCGTAGACATCAAGCTCCTGTAAGAAAGAATAGGCAGTAGGAAAACGTATCCCCATTTTTTCTTTTTCCCTTCTAGTCTTTGGGAGGGAGCGAGGTTCTGTATTTCTACATTCATCCTCTGGAAGAACTTGCAGGTTTCTCAACGGAACTGCCCTTTCTCACCTTTTCATGCTGTTTCATGCTGCACAGACTGAACCCTGAAAAATGTTAACAGTAGTCTTGGTGTATGTATCTTCAGATAAAACCTTTTCAGCAGAAAGTTCTTTTGCTCAAAGTAGATGTTCCCTAGTCCCTTTTTTTGACTTCCTGCTGTTTGCATCTGGAATGTGGCATTTACCCAGGTGGAGGGCTGGATTTTTTGGTGTCCTGTCCTAAGAGCTGAGAACATTTTTTGAATATGTGCGGGCTTTTGCTGCAAATCAATGGCGCTGAATGGAGGAGGGAGGAATTTCTTAGAAGTAGTATGGTGAACAAAGTTGGGATGATTGTCTTGCAACCCACAGGCCTGGAGAGCTGGGAGAGGATGTTTTGGAGACATTTCTCTTCACTCATTTGCTTCTCTTTCTTTCTCTCTTGCTCTCTCTCCTAGGAAGATGTTATTAACACTCAGTGTGGCTACGATGCAAGGCAAAAACCAGTAAGCATTTCTTTTAATGTGATATCTTAAAGATCAGAATCCCTTTTGCAAGAGCAAGTTATTCTAGTGGTGGAATAGTTGAATGTAATTATCTTTGTTTTCTTCCCTCTTGTCCTTGGCAGGAAGTTGATCAGCAGATTGTTATCTACACTAAAGGCTGTGTCCCACAGTTTGAGAAATGGCTGCAGGACAATCTTACCATAGTTGCTGGTATATTCATTGGGATAGCATTACTGCAGGTAAACCTTGCTTTCCCTGTAATGAGTTACGTAGGCAAACAACAGATAAATAAAACCCATAGGTGGCAGGGAGGGACTGTGAGACTTGGAAATATGCTGTCAGTTTAGCTTTAGAAATAGTCAGTAGTTTTAATGAGGTGAGCTAAATGCGTGATGCTTGTTTTGTGTTAACAGATATCTCACTTTATCTGTAGGGGATATTTTTTCAACTGTCCAGAGATCAAAAATTATACTGTGTTAAATTGGGGCTAGATTAGGTAGAGATTTTAAGGCTGTACAGAGCTATTATTTCTCAGGGAGTATAAATGAGCAGCAAAAAGCCTCTACGGTTGCTTTTGTAAAACAATTGTAGAACTATTCAGTTTCTTGGATCCTAGCTCCACTATAAAAAAAATACACGTTAAAGGAGTATTTCTGTACTTTTTGTTTTGCTAATGCTTATTGCTAATTTAATTTCTTAACTTCCTTTTGCTGTTTTTTATATCAAAGTTCTGTATAACCTAAGGAGTCTGACTATATAAAAAGGCCTTTGTCCAATGCTCCAAATGAATAAACTGTTATCTCTTTCAGATATTTGGGATATGCTTAGCCCAGAATTTGGTTAGTGACATTGAGGCTGTCAGAGCCAGCTGGTAAAACTGCTGAAATAACCACAACAAGACACTGGACAACCGAAACCCTCTGAAACCTCCAGTGTGTCACTCCGACACCAAACTGTATGGACATGGGTGACAGGGAAGCCTTCTCTCCCGAGTAGTCTCAAGTTCCTGATACTGCAGTGAACTCATGTTTCTTTGGTGGGGTGGGGGAGAGAAGAGTGGGCTGTCTTAAAATCTGCTGCTCACTGACAATTTTTTTTGTTTTGTTTTAAACCACCAGTTTGAAAGCTGTTGAGCCGTGAATCTCTACTGTATTCTTGATCCTGAGTAACATGTGGACACTTTTTAAAATTGGTGTATTCGGTGGGACAGAGTTGCATTGTAGTTTGTGGATATGCTGTTTATTCTGTGTGTCATGAGCTCCTGATAGCTGCCAAATACTCCTGAGATGGTCTCTCTCTTTACCACTCTGTAAACGAACAATCTTGTTTTCACAGCTAAAGATAGCTACTGGCCTAAACCCATTAAGCAGGAAGCAACTTTCTATGCATCTATTGTACAGTAAATGAAATTGTTTTTAAAACAAGGGAAAACTTTTTTTACACAAGCTTCCAACCATCTCTCTGTAGTACTTTGAGGTTGGAATCGGCAAACTCGCGGGGAGAATTGCCTAATTTTATCAACATCTTTCTTCCTTTCTCCACCCTTGTATGAAGGGAAAGGAGTTTTATATTTGACAAACAAGGGTTGTAGAACCTTTGGTTGCTGCCATACCTTAGGGCATCAGCCTCTTAAGGCAAAAATGGAATATAAATGTATAAAATGTATGAAAGTGTGGATGTTGGGTCCAAGTGAATAATGTTATTCAAAGAATGAACTATATATTAACTTAACAAAAAACAAAACATATGTATCTGATATGGCTAAATCTTTGGTTTCTCTGGAATTTAGTGTAACCTAATGTATTTGGGGATCTCACTAATATTAGTACTTTGATATACTTGTGCAAAACTTCTCTAAAAGTATTTCCTTGGTCTGTTCCTAGCTGAGGCTTTTTCTCCCCCCCCTTTAATTTTTTTACTTGCATGAGCTGTGGAGTAAGCATCGGTGACACTCCAGTGCTTTAAATTTGTGCATATGTTTTAATCACAGTCTAATCCAAACTTATTTATTGGTAAATGCATGTGATTATGGAAAGATCATACCCCTTCCCTTGGAAGTTGGAGAGAACAGCTTTTGCCAGAGTAAATGATTACCTTCATTGAAAAAAATCCTCTCTAAGTATGTCTCCCTTTTGTTGCTCTGAATGCAACAAAAAGCTTTCTTGAAGCAATGGAATAAAAGTTTTAAACCAGATGTTTGGATCAGGACCAACCAAGGCACAGTCTCTTTTGAATTGGACAAAAGACAGTAGAATTTGGAATAAAGCACAAACAGTGGAAGAAGAATCAGATCAGACTCCATCCAGCTTAGAGTTTGTGATCCGTTCTTCTTATACAAATAATGAACATACACATCTAACTGTGGCTTGGGTAGTTTTATTGCACTTTGTATAAATTTCACTTATTGTAGGACCCTTCTCAGTATCTGTTAAACCAGTCCTGAAAGCTGTGAGCTGCCGGCTCCTGCTCTGGTCGAACAGGGGTCGAGGGTGCGCAGCACCCTTCTGTGAGAAGTTTAACATCTTTGTGGGATGAGCTTCCTAAGACCAAGTATGTGGAGCAGAGAAAACGAATGCGTTGACTCGTAAACGTGCGAGTTCATATACCTTTCCACGTTTTGCCTTTCTGTGCTCTAGTTGGCCGTGCGTTTCCCCCCCCCAAAGGCTGGCGGTAGGCATGCCGGCGTCCCACGGATGCCGCAGATAGTCCCTCGCCCTCCTGGCTTTGCGCGTTACCTCATCCTCCTCTGGTGAACTCCCACTGCCTGCCTCTGAAGCAGGCAGCCTCCGTATCCTTTGGTATCTGCTGTTAAAGTCCAGCTGTGACTCAGAGCAATTTTTTTTTTTAAGCCTTTGAAAGCAATTATAACTTACTGTCCTTAATAAAGTTGGTTCCACCTCACCTCAGTGTTATGTTTTTCTTAGCCACTCCTCAGCCTGAGGAGTTACTGGTGTTCGTTTTGCCCCCTCGCCCCCGCAAAGGGGGCACGCAGTTTTCCTGATAGCAGCAGGACAGGCAGATCATCGCTGCTCTCTTATAAAGTGGTGTGGGGGGAGATATCAGGGAACCAGGGCTCAGGAAGTAGCCCCGCCACCCAAAAGCCTTGTTCGTTTGTGGCCCAGCACTTTAAGTTGGGGGAAAAGAAAAAAGCCTATGTTACGGAAACGTTCCTTGTTGCCACTGATCTTGAATGCTGCTGCTGCTGCTATGGGCTTCTGAAGGTGACTTGTGTTTTTCTACTTGAATTTCTGCAATTGCGCTGGGTCGGCCTTTTGTCTCGTTGCGCTGCTCTCTGGCTCCAGTCTGCTGGAAATGCCGTTGGCGGGGTCAGGCTGATAGGAAGGTAAATGCTCTCGGAGGTGAGGAGATCTTGTTCTCACTACTTGCAGGTGCGCACGCAAGCGTGCCACATTTCTGCTGAGTCCGGAATGACTGACTGTTCTTATAAAAACCACTAAATAAGGACTTAAACTTTTCTAGAGCTTGTCTTCACTGCTGCAGATGCTAATATCTCCCTTCCTTCCCTCCCAAAGATGCTCTTATTTTTCTCATTTTTCACAATTGTTTGTGATGGATGCATACCGAATGTTCAGGATTAGCTACCTATGTTGCACCTTTCAACCCCACATTTTTGTCTACAGGCTGGGTCGTGTGCCCTTAGAAATGCCTCATCTACTCGGCAGCTTAGGTGTCCCGTTTGGAAAACTCGTGGGAGGCCCTGGAAGTTGATGTTATCCCCAGAGCCTACCAAATGCAAACATGCTTTCTTCCAGAAAACTGCGGAAACTTCAGAGGAGCTACAGCTAGAGCACAACTGCTGGCTATACAGGCTCATTTTCTAAAGCAATAAGATACGGCAGGCACTGTAACTTCTGGGCAGTTTCTAGCCTGCCTTAGGAGGTGGTAGGGTAGACACGCGTGTAGAGGTCAGTTGAACTATCTTTCAAGTGCGGGAGTTGTTCAGAAATGCATTGTCAGGCTTCTGGCCCATCACAGAGCAGGAGACAGCTGCCTTGGCTGGGCAATGTGTATGTGAGGTGGTCTGAAAGCTTCAGCGGTGGCCATGCTCCTGAAGCCATGTCCGAATCCCCTTCAGAAGAGCATCGTGGGTCCTTGCTGCTCTGTTTTCCAAGTTATCTCCATGCTCACAGGCCTTTCTTACTGTTAGCCTTTTTTTTTTTTTTTTTTTTGGATAGTCTAATGGGCAAATGCTTGAATTTCTCTGTGTCCGAGTGTCCGTTTCAGTAGCAGCAGAGATCTTTGCTTCAAAATCCCTAACTTGGATGGCGACCCTTAGAGCTGCAAGCTGTGGCGATGGTTGCTCAAGGGCGCTCTGTCCTCGAGCCTCCTCTCCCCTCGGAGAGGGAGGCTAACCGTCCTTCTGGTGTGTAAATAGTGTTTGAAATGTAAATAGTAGCATGCGGATGAAACTGTTCTTGCACATGACCGCTATTCACCCTCCAAGTGTTTATGTTGGTATGGAAGGTGTCCAGTGTGAGGGTTTGCCGATCAGCGTTAATCGGGATGGTCGTTCGGGCTTTGCCTCGCCGCGGGGGTGAGCCGGGAGTGCTTTAATCGCCTGCCATCTAGTGTCTCCCCAGCCGACTTGCAGCTGGCACCTGCAGAAGGGAAAACCCCAGCTTTCCCGTGGGGCTTGGGGCAGGGGCAGGAGCAGGACCTCCCTTGCCTTTTTCCTTCGCCGCCTACTTAGCATTAGGAAAAGCGTTGGACTGTAAAACGTAGGGTCCGCGTCAGCACTCCCTACCCATCATGGGAGGTCGCCAGCACTTGTGGCAGGGCTAAACATGGTGCTAAGAATTGCTACTGTCCTGAACATTAATCCGTGTTTTTACCTCTTTAGATATGCCCAGGGTAAAATTGCTTCTGATTAACAGTGGTTGCAAGAGAAACTCTCGTGTGGATTTTGAAGTCTGTTTCCCTTTTTGCTGTGCGTGCGCCTTCTGGGCGCATGGTGATGGCACCCTGCAAATACTTAGGGAGGAGACGAGGTCTTAGTGGGTATCGGAGCTGTGAAGGCTCCACTTCCCCCATCCCGCTTGGTTTCTCTCACTGAAACTTTTTCAGCTATCTGTACTTGAGTCTCATTGGGCATGAAAGTGTTTAAAGTAAACAAAACAAAAAAAACCCTGTTCGTATTGTTTCCTCAGATCTGTTACCAACCAGTTTTGCCATTTGGGGGAAAATAACATCTTTCACAGTGAACATACAGTATAAAAATAGGTGTTGCGACTGGTAGTGGGCACCAAGCAGGTGTTCAGCAGTGCGGCACTACTAGTTGTCTCTTGTGTTTCTGCAGTATGAATCTGTTAAGAATAAGCTCCATCTGTACGTACGTTCATCTTCACTCTGTGTACATAGTAGAGATGGATCTGATGCTACCTTGAGCTCTGGGGAGATTGGGGTTTGGGTTTTACGGCTCAAACTCCTCTTGGGTAAGTATGTTCCAGATTCGTTCCAAGCAGATCTCTCTCCTTGAATCGTCTAGGGCATAAGGAAAGGTGTCGATATTTACCTTTTGTGTATCATTCCTTTTTATACGAATGTATTCTCCTGTGTTCCTTTATTTTTATTTTTTTTTTAAATCAGTTGTAAAATTGATTGTAAAAGCCAACTACACTTACTGATTGAAAGTATTGCTATAACAGAACTGCATGCCAGTAGAGTTTGACTTGAGCTTTAGCTGTCTGATTTCAGACTGGTCATCTTCAGTCTAGAAGAAAAGCATAGATCAGGTGCATATGTATTACTTATACGTATCATCTTTAGCATTAGACTGTGGTATTGTATCACATGCTGATCTCAATGGATGTAACTGGAGTATACTTGGGAAGTTAATGCAGCTAACTGGTAATTCATTTTAAGCTATTGAAAGTGGTCTTGGTCATGCTACTTGTGTTCTTGGGTTTTTGTTTTTTAATAGATGCATTTTTTAGGAATGTTTTAATACATTTACGATGGACAATACAATAGTTTTAATAGTTGTGCAGTATTCTGTATTTACTTGAAGTAAATCATTTTATATGCAATTTGTTAGATAATTACAATTTTATAAATAAAATTGTGTGAAATATTATCTTGTGAATGTGTACTCTTGATGTAGCACTTCGTATTAAAGGTACAAAGTTACATTCAGGCAAAACTCGTCCCCAGAAAATCCCCCAAAAGCTAATGGGGGAGTGGGTGGGGAAGATTGCAAAGCCTCTCATATACAGCGTAGAGACCTGTCTTCTAATTTAGTCACCAAATGCGCTTCCAGGCTGCTAGAAGCTGTCCTTAAGTGTAAATAATAAGCTAATATGAGATGAGCCCATCCCCATGTGATGGGGGGAAGCCCGTGGCTAACGAATGTGCTCTGTCTGCTTGTTTCCAACAGGTTGCTGCTGCTCCTGGGGCTGCCGTGTAGTCCAGCTGTTGAGCTCTCGGCCTCAGCACTTTAGTGACCTCCAAGTGTTCGGAAGCTGCTTCTCTGCAGGGAGCAGTGCAAAGGGAATATAACGATTTGCCATGCTTTAATTAAACTTTTGTAAAGGGAGGTAGGAATTTCACTTTACTAAGGCTGACATGTCTTTAAACAGAAACAGTGTGAGCTGGCTAGTTTTATTGCTCAGACAAAAATAGGGTAAATTTGCTGGTGTTCAGCACTGCTTGTTTAAAAGAGAAAAAGCACATCTTTCAATATTTCAAACTTCAGAGGGAGCAAATCTAATTCAGTATTTCTAAAACACAGTATTTCATCCGTCTGCACTATCTTGCTGTAAGTAGCAACCATAATTAGCAGGGGGCACTTTGAAAAGCAAGTTTCCTGTACCATGTGGAAGGGGGTTTTAAATGCTTTCTGGAGGTTGGTGCCCTGATTTGATTTCACCCATAGTAGTGGTCACCTTTCTTCCCACAGTGGAAGAGGGGAAAAGTTTACCCCCGTTGGAGCAGCTGTGCAGCACCTGGCTTGGTCAGGAACATGTGCAGAGCACAAGCCTGCAGCTCCGCGCTGGCCAGTGTGGCTGGGGAAGAGCCTTTTCCCAGGAGTTTCAGAAATTCTGTTTCTTGGTGAACTCTTGGGAGCCAGTGAGCCATTTCTCTTGGTTTTGTTCATTAGTTTGGTGTGAGCAGAGTGTCAGGGTGAATTGTGCCAAATGACCACGATCGGTCCTCTTGTGACAACTTCTGGGCCTGATGGATCACATACTGCCCAAGTGTAAATGCTCTTTTCTAGTCCAGTTGCAAGCAAACAGCACCTGCCCCATTCTTCCTGGCACACCGAAGAACAGTGTGCGTTGTGCAGAAACCTGGGCTTCTACTGTACTTTGGTTTTGGTTTTTGTCAAACTCCAGCCTGTCTGGTTAGTATGCAAGTCTGCAGAAAAGCTGACTTGAATGATGCTCCTTTGCCTCTCACTCTGAACTTCTCATTCTGAACCGTGTTTTCCCTGTGGAAACCAGTTGCAGACTTTTTGTCACTTACAACTAATTTTACCCCTCAAGCTGAGATCTGCTTAGAAGCCTCATGCTAACCGCACCTCTCCATTTTTGCTACACTTTTTGTCCACAAAATGCCTCCTTGACAAATTTAAAAGCATATCTCTATGCAAACTAGAGGTCAGAGGCCTTTCACATATTTCAAGTGTGTATGTTTATCTCCAGATATGGAAAAGACTTTTGGCAAAATAAGAATGCAAATGTGGAGGCATTTTGAGGGGGGAGAATGAAAATCAACCAAGAAGCGCAGTTCAGGGCAGTGCCCAATTCTTTTTAACGTGCAATAGATGTGAGAGACTTGGATAAACCATTTTCACAGTGGAAGGGGAGACAAGGAACAGCTGTCTGTATTCTGTACACAAAACTTGAGTATTGTTTCTTGAAATTGTAGCTAGCTAACATTTCTGGGACCTTTGAAATGAATGACCCTTACTGGGTCTCGTGGTCCGATTTGAACCAATTGGGTCGGGTGAATCCAAAACCTGTGTTGGGATTTGTGCCTTATCCAAAGTGAAATTTTTCATTGCATTTCCACATTATGAAGTGTAAACAGATATGCGCTTGCTTTCTTCCTGACTGGTGAGATGCTGGATCTTGTGGAAGTCGTACAGATGGAGATAAATGAAACACCAGCCAGGTACTGCCTGCCCTTTCTGCCCCATGCAGTGTGGCAGCTGTGGTCCATTTTGGCTCGGTTTGCTGCAGCAATAGGCAAATGAGAAGGCCTAATGTCTAGCATCTTGGTCATAACAATAACCTGAGCGGCAGATTTCAAGCTTTGCTTAGATGTAATCAATCTACTAAACATCTAATCAGAAATATTGTCATCAATTTCAGTTCAGCCGCCTTCAGTTGAGTGAATGGTGAAATGCATGTGATGGTGAAGTCCCTAGATCTGAGGAAGAAATAAGAGAAACGGTATTAAAAGAGGCTCAGATTTACCAGCAGTATAGAAAGGACCTGCAGGCTTGAGCATGCCCCAGAACAGCAGAGCATTTGTGTGGATGGATTCAGTCTCTTCAGTTACCTCCTTCTAATGACAAAAAGCATCTTTACCCCTATACAGACTTTCCTTCTGTGTATAGGTTTAGCACAGATTTAATCTAGAAATGTAGGTCACTTGATATTCCATCCATATAAACCACCTGAAAGTAAAAGGATATGAGGGTTGACCTTTGTATGTGCTTGCTGTGACTGTGGTATCCCTAATAAAAATTTAATGATAAGGATATGGCTAATGCTTAACCTAAGGTCCAGTTAGATAACCAGATGAATATAAATTGTCATGGTTTTTCTGTTACAGTCAGCTTATGCCAACACCTGCAGTTTACACTCGTGTCAAAGGGAACAAAGAGTCTAACTCTAGAATCAGGTAAGTTATCAGGCAGTTGTCTTTCAAATGTGTTTTGGAAACTATTGAAATCCATGGAAATCATCTCCATGCTTCAGAAAACCCAGGCTCATGTGGCCCCAGTGTGACCTGTGGCTGAGGCACGCTGGGCGCCTTCAGCAGAGCCAGGGCTCTGCCCCTCGCACAAACAACCCGGTGTCACCAGGTCCTGGTCTGCATCTCCAGCTCTGCAGTCTGTGGCGTTATTGCACTGTTATTAGCAAATGTCTCTTGGATTTCTTTTTAAATAAGAGGCTATTGTACAGTTAATACTAGAGGCTTTTTTTTTTTTTTTTAAACTGACTGTACTGTTGCCAGTTAGTTTTTGGCAGTGGATTAAATGGACTTGGGATCTGATCTGCTGTGGGAATATTCCTGTAGCATCTGCTGGGTTTTGGTACCGTCTTAGTAGCTTTTAGACTCTGGCAATGTGAGAAAGGTCTCTAATTTCTTTTCATACACAACTTCTGTTCCCCATCATGACTGGCATCTTCCCTTCAGAGTGTCCAGTGGGATAGCCTGTGGTTTCATGAGACTGGGAAGTGACTCTGGGAATATTTTAGCTCATCAAGTCAACAGCAGTGTTTTGTGACCATGGGGCTTGGGATTGCACGGGTGCTTGGTTTCTGGGAATGCCTCTTCTGCTGATAAACAAGGAGCCCGGGACTTCAGAGGCCAACAGCTTGGTCCTGGGAGTGCTCAGCTCACTTTAAAATGTTATAGCTCATAGGAGCTTGGTATGTGCATTATGGACTTGATCAAGCTCGGCAACGGTATCAAACAGTCCAAAATAACCCATGCTCGTTTGGTGGAAGCTGGCATCCCCGCTGCTCCCTGTTTTGCCGAGGAGCTGTCTCTTGGTTTGCTTGCTGTCATGTCACAAACCTACAAAAGCGCAGCTGTGAGGCCAAGAAGCTTAAACGGGCAATATCACAACTCGCCTACCTAGGAGAGGAGATGAGGACGACTCTTGTGTGCCACATTTCTCACTTGCTGGCGTTCTCCCGAAAAATTGCCGCAAGGCATGCCTGTAAAAATCCATCTTCAAAAGAGGGGAGAGAGGAAAGAAGAGGAGGGGGTTGGGGCGGGGGGGAAGCAAGCCCCACAGCACTCAAACTTGTGTGGCTTTATGGGATAAGGATTGTACAGCATATTCTTGTGAAAGCCCACATGATTGTTAAACCACCCAGTGGCCCTATTTGAGTTTGCTCCAGTGAAAGGGGCTTGAAATTGTTTTCTTTGTATTTCTCTCTACTGAAAGAGAGAGGCTGCATCGGGGCCAGAGCCAGGAATGAAAAAAAGCTCCTTGCAAGTGCATGGTGGTGCAGTCACTGCTTCTGCATTTGAAAACAAAAAAGGACAAACCACGGGATAAAGTGAGAGCACTGAAATTTTTATTTGTTACCTCTAGGTACCACGAGTTTGACATTAATAGGCAAGACCAGTGAATGACCAGCAAAGTACATTGCATTCAAACCTGCATCTCCAAAGCACCAAAAATGGAGCTAGATTTACTTCTTAATCCTATAACCAGCCCTCTAGCCTGGACTTGCTGCATCTTGTATTATCCCTAATTTAGTAGCACATTGTTATGCAGTTAGGGGGTGTGAGGAAAGATTCATTGTGTAGTACCACTTTTACATCATCATAGGACTACAACATGCACATTCTACTATGTGGCCCAAGCAACAAGAATACAAGTAGAACAGTTATGGGTGGAGACTTGTTTCTGACAGGTTCATGTGAACACCACCTATGGATTTTTAGAAATCTTTTTGGACGGGTACCTACAGCAGTTCATCAATTGGTGTGGGAACATTACACGCATGCACGAGTGATACAGTGGAAAACACAGCAGGAGCGGCAGCACGACGGAGGACAAAGGTGAACTCTGTGATGGGATGCTGTGAACACGAGAGACCTTTCTCAGCTTTCCACGGCAAGTCTCTGCTCTGTTAGCGAGGCCTGCTGGGCCACAGTTTTGTTCTCATGGCTGCGGAGTTTTGATACCACTTCTAGAAATGCCATGCTCTGCACTTCCTTCTGAAGGGGTTCTGGAAAAAGAAATAGTAAAAGAAATAGCTCTTGGTATGAGACGGGCGCAAGAACGGAAAGGTTTGGTGATTGCAAGAAACTTGTTCTACTCAATGATACCCTGGAACTATGTACGCATATGGGCACACAAATGCATGTGGGCACACACAATGTTATTAACTTTTTGAATTGCTTTTGAGGGTGGGGGGAACTCTCCAGCATCTAGATCCGTAATATACAGGGCATGTGCAAGCTCCAGGGATTTTGGGTAGAGAGGGAAGGATGAAGCTGCTGCGTTGTGGTTACGAAAATCCACCTGAACTGCCTTCCAAAATAGATGCTTAGGAAGTATTTTTCATGAAACCCTTTCTTGTGCCTTATTCCTTAAAATAGTTAGACCAAGCAGGTGAGCTTGCCTGTAAGACTCACTGTGTAGTTCACCTGTATCAAATCAGCTGCTACCTGGATGTTTGTGTAGGAGTGTGAAGAGGGTGAAAATAGTTCTTTAATGTAGTTCTTTAATGGACACATCACCACTGTTAGCTGTCCCCACCTATACTTCAGCTCTGAAATTGTTACAAACACATTTGGCAATACACCGTGCTGTGGATATATATATATACAGCATTTAGGTTTTTACTTGAAGCTGAAAGTCTCTTGTTTCCTGACCCTGGATTGCACTGTACTGTGTGTCAAAGCTTGGGAACAACTCACAGAGCTGATGCAATATTTCTTTGAAAATGTGATGGGTTTTCTTGAGGCCACGTGCTGTAGGCATCGCATGCTTAGACCTAACCCAACTGCTTTGGATTGTCTAGGCTGTTATAGTGAACTCCAAATCAGTAACAAGCATCTGCATGTATTTCTGCTTCCCAGGTGCTGCCGGGGGCCTGACCCCTGCGTGTCCCAGGAGGGATCCCGACTCTCTGCTTCAGATTAGCTCTGCTGTATGCTGTGCACATTTACTACTCTTCCTTACAACAAACTTTTAGTGACATTTGTTTCCCTTCCTACTTTCTTGTCCATGTTTTCAGTTTTCCTGCACAATTTAACCCCTGCTGTGTGAGAGCAAAGAGCCACAGCTGTGCACCCGGGAACCCTCATGGCCTGAGCGGTTTCGGTGAAGCTGTCGGGGTTATTCTACTGTGTTGTAAGCATATTCTGCCTTCGTTCTCCTTCTGAGATACCATCGTGTTTAAGCAGGTGTTACTAAACTGACTTTCAGGAACTTACTGCTTTGTAGTGGCTGAATATTTCTGCTTAACATTTGGATTCCTGGGGCCCTCACACATAGCAGTGACTGTGCTAGCTATGGATGCTCTACTTCTGCTGATTAAGTTACACATTTCTGTTTTCTGTTGTCCTCATTCTTCCCTCTTTCCATGTATTCACTCAGCTGCAACAGCAACTTCCAGATGACAAAAACACATTGGTTTTTTTGTTTGTTTGTTTTTTTTACTGCTAACGCACAACTGTTGGTGCTATCAAGTTAAAGGTGATGTCAGCTGCCCGGTAGTAAAGGATAGTTCAACAGCATTCACTGCAGAATTAACAAGAACTAAAACAACGCAACCGCTTCTAACCTTTATGAACTATATTGTTCTTGTGGTCAGTTACTTTAAAATAGCTACACAGGTCTATTTACAGGAGAATATGGAAACTTTGTAAATATAAACGATGTCTGTGGATTGTGTGTGGAGACAGCGGTGAAATGAACTTAGAGGCAACAAAGCTGCGGGACGTGTATTTTCATATACTCATAGTGCAAACAGGCTTTGCTCTTTGCAGTCTCTCCCACAGAAGTAAATTTTTTTTTAACATGATTTTAAAAGTTAATACCAGGGTTGCTCAATTATTCCTGTGTAATGGCTAGCTTACGGGTCTGTTCATCAGGGAGCAGGGCTGAGCTTGGCTGGCTCAGCCAGGTGCTGTGCCCTGACGTTACGGCTGGGTATTGCAGTAAGGTGCCGGCTGCTCCCTAAGAGATGGAGAGAAGGCTAAGAAACATCACATCTAGGCAAAGGCTGTAGCATGCTGTCAGGCTGAACAGCTCGATAACCCTGAAAAAACCTAAAACGAGACAGTTCCTTAATCTAGTGGCATAAAGAGAGTTATTTGACTTTAACTGTCAATCTTCCAGGTGACAAGAACCAGAGAAGTGAAAATACAACTGTCAAGCAGAATTTGAGGACTATTATTTTAGTTGGAAGCAACAGGAATACCCAAGAAAACATCACCGTGATGCAAAGGGGAAACTTCTATGCTGAAAGGGACAGTTTACTACTAGCACAAAAAGACTTAAAAAGGTTGCCAGAAAAAATAAATGATACATCTCAACATCTAAATATTAAAAACAGTAAACATTTGAGGCTTGCTATAAAATTTGGAGCACTTTTTTGTACACTGAGATGTATATGCTGCTCTAAAAACTGTAATTTGGCTTCTGTAAGCTGGCAGTAATAGAGCATTCACTAGCCTGGTAGTAAGGACTACCAGAGTTACAGTTACGCTAGTCATGGTGACCAATGTAGTTACAAAAGATAACTTTGCTTACAGAGACAGCATGCACTTAGCTAAGATAATCTTTATTCAATTGAATTGCTGTAAACTCACCTCCAGACAATCTTTGATTGTTTTGCACTTGGCAAGTTGTGTGCAGACAGGCTTGGAGCGCCCGTCTTTTGTACTTAAGCCAGTTTTTTTTTCTCTGTCATCTTAGTTGTTTGTACATTTCTGAAATGGAAACCTTTCTGGGCCGAAACTTGCTCTCCTCCCACAGATTAAATATATATTTTTAAAAACACTAAAACAAATTGAGCCACTTTGTGAATCCTTAGGGTAGAAACCAAATTTCTCCATGATAGCTTGCTCCTTTTTGTTTTTCCCTGTTTGCCCACACAAAGGTGGGAGGCTGCAATCCAAACCATAGCTTATTTCACAGTCCTGAAAACAACCGGACCTTTAGAAGAGGGTTCGCTTGGGAAGAAGGCAGCTGGCAGTGCCCAGCACTGGCACGTGCTGGAGCACGTTCTGCTCGCCTTTCAGAGCGCCCGAGAAGGTAAGCGAGGAGCCCTCCTAAAGCAGGACTATAGCCTACACGCTGCTCTAAGTACTGATTTGCGTGTGTCTGTCCCCCCAAATACTGTATTTTTTTTTACTCCTTGCCATTCTTGTTATTTGAAGCTAGAAGTCAGGAGGCTCCTTGCAAACTTCCTTTCTCCTTCACCTAATTTTACTTTGTGAGTAGGCTGACAAGAAAACCACCACAACAAATTACAGGGAGCTCACAGCTAAAGGTGCAAATTAAGTTCTTGTCATCTGTGTATTTGCATAGAGAGCCTGATCCTGTACAGTTTTGAATGCCTTTCATTGCCTCCATTTCATTTGTCTGTCAGTGGAAATTTAAGAGCTCTCTGCATCCCGCAGAAGCCAGAGTCCAATTTCTGCAGTTAATATCATCCAAAGTTGAATAAATAGCCTCTTTCTCTTGCAACTATTAAGTGAAGAATATGTCATAATAAATTGAACTATTCTGTGCATAGTCACTGTGAAATGAGAACCCACCTCTGAGTACATTTGCATAGACTCTATGTTCAGGCTAAAAAGAGAGAACTAAGTTTAAATATTTAAATCTTTTAGGAAAGCAGGGCCCTTCTGAATACTCACCAGATCCTATAAGGGCACAGATCAGCACCATGGAGTTGTATTTTATTTCTGGAGCACTCCTGTCGTCTGAGAGCAGTCTGTGGAGAATCTGAACAAGCTGAGCGTTTTCAAGATCCTTTTCAGCAGTGACTGAAATACAAGTAAAAATTTGTAAATCTGGAAGTGCTGCTTGGTTTGATACTTCTTTTGTTCTAGCCATCTTTTGAAGCATTAATCGCCTCATTGGCATAAAACTGAAGTGTATATTAGATGGTATGCTGATAGAAATCACAGCTCTTGCTAGAAAAATGTAAAATAGTCCAACTATTTGAAAGGACCTCACAGAGTTTATTGTGATAAAATGAAACCTTAAATATGCAGTGATTTGGCGGAAAATCCACCTGGCTTTCTAGCTACTGAGGCGAACATCTGCAATATTTAAACTTTCAAAACTTCTAATGCCTAAATTTGCTTTTTGGAAGTTTTGTCTGAGCAAATACAGATGGAGTAATTCTTGATTTCATGGTAGAAAGAACTCAGGGTCCATTAGTAAAGCTGTGAAAAATCCTGCAAGATCACAGCATGTGAGTAATTTCTTCTGTAGTTTTTAAAGAAATGTTATATGCTGAATTCAGGCTCAAGACCTGTAAGCTTCTAATGACAAGATAAAGACAGGTTAGAAGATTCAAGCGAGTATGAACGTTTTGCCTTTTAATTAAAACAATTCCCTGATGCCTTGGCAGTGATGGGGAAGTTGAACGTAGCATTCCTCTAGTACATGATGACAGGAGATGAAATCAGCTACAAAAACAGTTAATGTTGCTTGTTTGGCTCTTCATCTGAGTTAACCGGCATGCAAACAGGATAAACAACCCCCTCCTGTTGTCCAGCTAGCCCTTGTCTGGTAAACTGAGCTATTACGCAGGCAGGTCGAGACTTTTAATCATCTCTGCCTTTAAGGTAGTCTCTTGCATCTATTTCTGTGGAATTTAATAAAATAAGACATTTTGGGGGCATTATCCACCTCTGCATGTGTTCTCTAACTCTTACTGGTCAGGTAGTTGAAAGCTTTACTTTGAGCCCTCTCAAAAGGGGTTTAGACGTGTACACATGTGTATGCAGACCTAGGTCATACAAAAACCTGCCCGCTAAATCAGCATCCTGCCTAGGTCAGAAATCCTGTTTTGGAAGGGTCATGTGGTCTCCAGGCTGTGAAGGAGGACTGTGAACATGGTCCTGTGGTCTTCCAGGATGATCACGGCTTGGTAAGTGCAGAGCAAACATTATGAGAACCTAATAAGATCATGATTTTTTTTAACTCATAGCCAGTTGGATTTTACCTAAAATCTGAAAGTTATGTTAAGGGGGCCCTTCTAGATCATGTGATCACTTACCAGAACGATGAAGCAAATATTGCATGACCAGGAAACTCCAGTTTTCTGTATAAGCCTATTGCCTGCCCCTGCCTATGCACGTATTACCATGTATTCCATGCTACTGAAAGGCAGGGGGATGAGAGGTTAGCTGTTCTCATATCCGAATTTAACTTGCACACTTCTCCCTGTAGGGGCTCTTTTGGGCGCAGCCTCAAGACAGGTCGAGCGAACTGCTGCGATACTCACCCAGTTCTAACGCCGCTATTAGCGCCAGGGCGACGAGGGCTTCGTTTTGCATTATTACGTGCTCGCTGGTTGCCATGGTTACTAAATGCTTGATGCCACCGCTCTGTACAATGGTCCTAATTACATCCTAAAATAAATGGCACAGAAATGAAAAAAATTCTGCGTTGCATACAAACCAGGCCAACACAGTTGTCACAGACGCTGTGTTATGCTTAGGTAAGGATGCTCGTCGGGTATATGTGTATCTGATCACTTTATACATAAATGTATGTGCATGTGTGCCTACAAATCATCTGCTGTTACTCTGTAATTATAAAATACAACCTGTTAAACCACTCCAACAAATGTTTAAGTTAGGACACGCGTAGCTAGCTCTTCTCCAGGTTACCCTGTATAACTCCGGTTGTCACGGCACGCTGATCTAGCCTCACCCAGCCAAACTCTTTGCTCCATTGGAAGTCAGCAGGTGTTAAAAGACGATTAGTTTTCCCTTCTTTTTGGTGTGATGTTGAGAGCAGTTTATCAAAACCACCCAACATACCTTATATTTGGGATTAAGATATATGAGAACATAGTTTTAGTGCAGTTGGTATCCAGGCTCCCCACTCCCAGTTATCAGATGCTCCACCTGTCTTGGGATTTTCTGAGTTTCTTCGAGATGGTCAGAGAGGTAAGATTACAAACTATTACAGCTTACTAAGTAATATAAACTGTGTACTAAAAAAAAGATTTTTAGAAAAGCTAAAGAACAGGCAGGAAAATGACCAGTGATTTCTTGAAGTATTTTGGAATTTTGCCTCAAATAGAGGCAGGTTAGGAAAGGACAATTGTGAGATACTGATGTGTTAGTTTTTGTTCTAAAGCCAGAAATTAAAATGAAATGTTGCCCAAGACCTAGGGAATGAAAATGCTGACTGGCTTAAATGACTTTAAAGCAGTCACAAATATTCAAATGGGATTCTGTTTTGAGGTCCAAAATTTGATCCACCTTACATTAGTAATGAGGGACGGATAAAGATTTCTGGTGTCTGTAGGTCTCTGATTATTTGTTAATCATCTGCCACATAAGAAAAGTTAAATTTGCACCGAAATGCTTTTTCTTAAGGTATTCCCAATCTTTTGCTGTGATATCTTTTTTTCCCACAAGGACTTGTATAATCGATGTCATCCAAACCAAAAGCAGAACAGAGGGAAGAAAGCAGCTGTTAGAGGAAGTAGTCTACGTTATCTATCAGCTATTTTCACCTTTGTGTGCAAAATATTAGCACAATGTTGGCATGAAAATTGGGTGGCTTTGCACGCCAAAGGGCAGTTGCCCAAGCAAATTTTTTTTTGTTAGTTCATGGATGCACAAAGTTTTGAAAACCTAGCTCTTTTTTTCAAATAAGACTCGATTTAAATTTTTAATCTTCTTGCTTAATTTCACTTTAAAGCACACATCCCTTTCTATTTCCAACCACAAGCCAAAACTCATTAACTGATGCCTGTGTTTAGAATGATTTCTGTTCCAGTGCTTGCACAGACGATGCAGTGATGTTCTCTGTGCAAGGAAACAAACATGATACATCATAATCCTTGAATGCCGAAATGCTCTTAAATAATCATGCTGAAGATGCATGTGGCACAAATCATGTCCTTATGACTCAAGAATTTCACATTTAAAAAAAAAATCTTTATTTTTTCTGAATGACATGATGTGTGCAAGCATGTAAATGTTCTCATATTTTTCCTTACTTGCAATGGTGTTTCTTATTATTTGGATTTTTTCTGGCAGAACTACCAAGCAAAATATTTTTGAGATTTCCTGGAATACTCTGGGAGCCACTAATTTCTAGTGGAGTTGGTGGGAATTTTGCAAAGCCTTGCAACCAGTCAGCACCTTTAAAGTCATAATCCTCATGATTCTGTAGGTGAACATCACCCTCTAAAAGGCAGCATCACATAGACGAGGGAGATGTCAGCTGCTGGGTTTGGTGCTAGTGAGGCTTAACTCGCAAGTGCCTTAGCCATTTTTTAGAATGGGATACAAGTTTTCCAAATCACTGTTGCCTTTGTAAATATTACTCAAAATACTTTATAGGCTTTTAGATTTAAAAATGAATGTAAATTTAATGTGCAGTAAAGAACCATACAGTTGTGCCTGTATCCAAACCTAGAGGGCAGTAAAAGCATTAAAATAAATCCCATGACCCCCCCCACCTGTAAGTTTTTTTTTCCTCCCAATGAAGTGTCCTCTAGAAGTACCTAAACCACAGAGAAGTTTATTTGTGCTCATTTTGCTAAGTTGTACATTAATATCTGTTTCATGCTGTCAATAGTATCTCTACAATTAGGATTGAATCCTCTCATCTTGTAGAGCATTTTGATTAAAACCTCATATTTCTGTGGCTTTTTATACCATCTATACACACAGCTCATGGAGTGAGGAAAAAAAATTATAATTTGGAGAGTGGAAAAAAATGAAAACTGATCAGGTTCAGAGCCTGAATGTGAAACAGAGAATGGAGAAGGAGAAAGTTATATTAGAAACCTGCAAAGATGTTAAACCCCCTGCTAAGTCCTGCTGATGTTGATTTTGTTTTGGACAGGCTCAGTATAGATCAGGTCCAGAGTATATGTTTTGCACTTAGCAAATGCCATGCATGAATGAAAAGGTCATTGATAAAGTCTGAGTTTTCTAAATCACATTTAGTATTAAGCTCAGTCAGGCAGCCTGTGTTCTTATCGGTGCACTCGCTAAGTAAGTGATAAAGCCTGGGCCTGGAATAAGGAAGAGCTTTTTTCCAGAGGAGATGCATTTGTCTCTCCTTAGGCCCCGTTTGGCCGACTACTCCCTTGAGCAGGACGGCAGATTATGACTGTGTGTGTGAAGGCACTTGGTTGCTGCGAAGGTGACGGGAGAGACAGGACTCATTTGTCCCACAGCTTCTCTTAGTGTAACACCTTCGCGCATGTACAGGAAAGCTTCTGATGGACTTCAGAATAAACGATCATTTCTAATGATCCCTTAGAACTGTAAAACTCTGCAGTGTGGCGTGTGAAGAGTGTGTGGGGGCAGACTAGTTCTGGATCTCCGTAATTGTTATGATTTTCATATATATTTATATAAAATGAATGCAACGAGTCTTCATAAACATCGGCATCAAAAAAGTAGAAAATGTGCCCTGTTGAACTTTTACAGGGTACAATGCAAATAGAAGTGAGTCAAGATTTAACCCTGGCAGTGATCCTTTAACTGGCCTTCAACTCTGAAATTAAGTTTTGCTTTGTTTTTACTTTTTTAACTACGTAATTCAAGTGAGTTTTTAAACGTGGTGCTTGTGTCCCATTGACAGGTCTCTGTGTCACAGGACATGCGGCATGTGAATTAACCAACCCAGCTCTCTAGAAGGCTTAAATAATTGCAGGCTGCTGTTATCAGCAATATTAAGTGCAGAGGTAACTCTTAGTTTCTACAAGCTGACCCTTTCCACCACTAACTTACTTTTGATTTGCTGTGCCGTATAAGTGCGGAAAGTAGCCTGTTGGACTCTCCCATCACCCCCGCGTGGTCCTTGGCTTCGCACCATTCCACCAGGCGTTCCACCAGCTTTACGTTCCTTCCCAGCTGTTCAGCTGCTTCTGCTACATGTCGCCAGAGCCAACAACACAACAGAAAAGTTGTCATTTTTTTTAGCACGTGCTAGAAAAACGTGCTGAAAGTTACAAACTAGGAGGAGACTGTTAAGCAGAACTTAGCTCGCCTGCACTAACGGTGAGGAACAGCTAGGCTGCACGCAAGCAAGTAAAGCCAAAAGTCAAAATGGAAACAAAACACAAAAGTGTTCAAAACCCAGTTTCCAAAAACAACTGATCAGCCCAGTTAAAGAGACTTGTGCACTGACTAACAGTAGGGCAAATAAGGGTGATACTGCGCTCCCCCAAGAGCTCTCTTCAAAGTTTAAAAGCACAAGGTACCACTCTGGTCAGTTAGATTAGGTTTTGCAAACCCTCGGTCATATACACTTCTTCAGGGAATTTCTATTTCACATCCAATAGCTGTGCTAGAATTGGAATGGATTTTTTGAAAAAATCTGCTGTACTGACTCAAAGATAAATATCTGCTAAGTGATCCCAGTAGCAAATTACCCTTGTGTAGCAGATTTCTAATTTTACAACATATTGCAACTTTCCTATTTTATTTATCCTCACCTGAAGTACAGAATAAGCTACAAAACTGAACTTGTGTATCTTGAAATTGCAGTTTATCAATTAACAACCACATTTGCCTGTTCCAAGAAGCTAGGGACAGAGGAAATGCAGAAAGTGAACTGCACAACGGGGAGCGGTAGCTTAAAACACCTGTGCCTAAGTACATACTCATAATGTGACATTGTAGAAGAGTTCTGAAGTACAGCAGTAAATAAGCATATAAAACCTATTCCGAGGGTCCCTGGCAGTCAATTCAGAAGTTCTAAAAAAGACAAAATAAAAATCAGCCCACATTTCTCTCACTTTGCATATGTATTAGATTTATTCCAAGACTTCAGGAATAAAATTTAAAAAAGCCCTGCTACTCTCTTGTAGGAATCTTAACAGCATATCACAGACTGAACCAAAGAGAATCACTTAACATAGAGAACAGTTTATTTTTACCTTGTGCATCTATTAACATTCTTAATGTTCCCAGCAGCTTGAATTGAACAGGGGGCATCTCGGATCTGAGAAATTTCAATACCGCTTCTGCAACACCAGCTGATAGCATCTTAGCCTTATTTACAACTGCATGAATAAAGAACAGAGATGATCTCAACATTTTATAAAGATGCACTTTGTTTCCAAGACAGTCTGGAAGCAACTTTTTGCACGCAGTCTGAAAAATAGCTTGTGAACACAGACTGCAGGACATGAGTGTGTGCTGACAATACTGAATTGTAGAAAAATGTTACAGTTGCTAAGACGTGTGTGTGAAATGAGGGGCTTTGTCCTAGCGCGCACATCTAATTTCTAGTGTTTGGCCTGAACGTGAACTGATGGCTAGTTTTCTCCATCTGGCTCTAGGAAAGGATTTCCCCACAAAATGCACCTAGCAGAAGCACAGGCTAGTACTTGCACCCCAAAATACAAGGTAACCTCTCTGATTCTCAGCATCATTCTTTTATTTCATGTAAGGGAAGGAACTAAAGTGACCTATGAGTATAGCAACCTCTTGCCCAGTTCCAATATTTTATACAAACAACGCTGTGGACTGACATGTCTGGAGCATGCGGACCTCATAGAGTGTCCTAAATTGCTTTTCATCCCATCCACTGCTCTGAGTTTTCCAGTTCCATGGAGATCTCTGGTATACGTAAGGTGCAAGGTTGGTTCAATGTTGTAGTCGGGGAAAAAAAGTGTTTAGTTCATACTCAGAATAGTGTTCATCAAGCAGTTCCTCACTGGAGCCAGTTATTACTTGCTTTTTTTTTCCTGCGTGTGTGTAATATGAATATCCACTAAATTTATGTTGCCTTGAAGCAGACATTCCTGAGTACAGGCTACAGGGAGGAATTACTCACCTGAGAAAGGTAAGCAAACAGTGTAATGTTAAAGTTGTATGGATTTAGTAGGTATGCATGGTCATTTTTAGACAGTTTGTGTTTTTCAAGACTGCAAATACTAAAATAAGGTTAAAGGGATGAAAGTTATTTTTGGCATGGTACTAGCAAGCATATGCAAGTATTATAGATTTGCTTTGTTTTTATGTGCATACACTTTGCCTTTTACGTTTGGGTAATCAACACTCATACAAATGAAGTTATTAAAAATGATAAAATTAGCGTTCAGATAGTCTGCTTGGAATAGGCTGGCTATTCTAACAGCCCACTTCTGGCTCTAATTTCTGAACAGTCAAAACTTGAAGTTGCAGAAAGATGCAGATTTGAACAAGGAGGGCAGCACTTGCTGGAGGTGCCTCTCAGCTGCGAGAGAGAACCCAAAGGGTACAGGCAAAACCGCACTGCTCTGGACAGAAAGGACTGAGAAATCATTCGTGAGGCCTCCTCAGCTCCCGGCATACTACAAAGCTGCCCTTTGCTTGGGAGGGACGATACTGTGGGATCAAAGTGGCAACAGATGGTCACTAGCTCTGTGATGCATTTAAAAACTGCCCATTGCAACTGCTATGCACCAGCTGTAAACGCCTTTGTGGGACTGAATGAAAAGCAGCAGATTCTGAGCTGCCTCGAGGGCTGTTAGGGAGTTTTCCCACTCTCATGCCGTTGGGTTTTGAGGGCGAGAGCAAATCTCACCTTTGGATAATTAGCACGGCAAAGCGAGGCTTACCAGGAATAGCCAGGTTTCTGAGTGCACTCAGCGCTGCGTGCTGCACAGTTACATTTCCATCCTCTACGTGTCTGTCTAGCAGATCCATCAGCTTTTGAACTATGCCATTATCCACCATATGGATGCAGTTTCCGTCTGCGCAAGATAAGCCAAGTCACTTGCGAATGCAAGATTATTACCAAGATTTTTATAAGAGCTTTTTAAAGATACAAGTGTTATTTCCCTGCTCCTTTCCAGATTTTATTGTTGGAGCATTTGACCACCAGCATCGACGAAAGTTGCAGTGCTCACGACAAATTTAAAATAGTGGTATTAAAGAAAGTACAGAGGCAGCAATCCTCTAAACTTACTACATTATATACTGTACAAAAATGTGAAACATTTTTTAAAAGTAGGGTTAATGCCTCTCAGGATCATAAAGTATAAAAATACTGATGTTATTGTATAGCTAAATAATAATGCTTTACCACAACACATGCTTTTTATTTGTAGCTGTACAGATGTAGCCTGTTAGAAGGGCACACATAAACAAACATAAGCTATTATGGCATATTCTTACCATTTCTGGCAAAATTTGCAATAGCCAGTGCTCCTGCCAGCTGTAGCTGATGGCTATTGGAAGGAATCCATGAAAGTACTCTTTGGAACACACTGCCTTTTCCTCCTTCAAATAACTTTTGCATGGATTCATCTGGGGTAAAAAGCATAGATAGTCAGCAAGCTGAAGAAATGTTTGTTAGGCAAAATTCTTCTGTTGGTATCTGTGAAAGTCTGCTGGCTTCACTGCAATTAATCCAGGCTTACAATGGGATGAGACACAAAATCTGGCCCATTAAATGTTAATTGTCAGGTGGCAGGTCCTTTAAGTTATTTAAAAATGTGTTTAATATAAAAAGTAAAATTCAGCAGCCAAATGGCACACAGGTATCTGCTGTTGCTTTTCAGAAGGTAATGATACACTGTACTCACCTCCAAGCAATAATAAAACCATAAGATCAGAAGCTGTTTTAAGCTCTGCAATGTCATCCTCTTTGTCACTGTCCACAGTCTTCTGGACAATCTCAAGTAAGCACTCCACCAAGCCTGCTTCAACCAGCTGCAGTTTAATGACATCTGAAGAATATCATGAATATAGGAGTCAGAATCGTGATTTTAAATACATCGATTGTACATACGCGCTAGACAGAGAAAAGTAGTAGCGAAGTCAATGGTTTCACTCACAACTTGTGTAGACAAAACCACAGCTTTTTTTATTTTACATTCTCAGGCTCAACTTCCACTGTTATTCATCCACCAGCCCCTGCCCCAGCTCCGGACTTCCTTCAGACAACACCTCCCTGCTGAAGCTATGTGGAGTCCCTTGGCATGCTGCTCTTCAGTTTTCAAAAAGGGGTAAATTTCTCTACAGAAAACTTCCAGCATGCTCTCCTCAGTCCCCACGTAGCAGACTCGTGAGGGCTGTGCCATGTTAGGGCTTTCCAGAGGCTTAGAGTGTGTTAGAGAACAAACTCAAGGTCTCATCATCTTCATGTGCAGAAGAGCCACTGCCTTCACTGAGAGGTGCTTGTATAAAACATAAAACTTTCAGATGAAATCTTAACAGAACAAATAATCTCCCATTTCTTTCAGCAGAGCCAAGATTTTCCATGAGAAGGCTGCAGGAGGAGTACTGTCAGGCCAAATCCAAAACGTTGGGTTGGGAGAGAAAATTCTTCTGATGAAGAAAAACTGGAAATCAGTGAGGCAAACTCATTTTTTAGTTGTTACTGGCAATGAGGTGCAAGGGGGAAAGGTGAATGTTATTCAGGTGGTGAAGCGGAATTTGGAAGCAGTATTCTTGTTGCTGTCTCTACAAGATTTTTTCCTGCGACCCTGGAGCTGGGAACCTCTTTCTTTACATACCTAAGTTCCCTTTTGTTAAATGGGAACGGCAGGTCTTCCAAAGTTATATGATGTCTCCTTGTTATGTGAAAATGATCCTGGTAGTTTTTGCATGCTGATGAGACAGAGCACAGTCGGGAGCTCTTCAGAAATGTCCAAACAAATGAATTTCTTTTATTTATTTTGTGTTTAAAATGATGTTTTAACAATACAGAGTCTAGGCCAAGTTGAAATACTTTTAAAAGCCAAAACTGTGGAAGTGCTTTTCATGTAGTTTACAAGTGGCATTTGGGTGAAGAAAAGTGTTCTACTGCTCATGAAAGATGTGTCTGAGACTCTCCGCCTCCTGCTGTCACTGGGCTTTTTAGCCTGAGTAAAATTCATTGCTTCTCTCAGAGCAGCTGACCTATTCATCAACTTTGCAACAGAATCCAAAATGGTCAGCTGAGATCTTTAAATATGTGCCTTTACACTAAGTTCCTTTAAAAAATAGGGTGTTCCCCTATTTTTTATTACAAAATACCAGGTTGCAGGTGTGTTGTGAGTTGAAATACAAATTGCTACATCAGCGTCCTTAACAAAAAAAAAAAAAAAGCAGACAGCAAATACTTCATTTAAATGTTTTTTGTCTGTTGACTTATTGCCAATTACGTACAGGCAGAAGCAGCTCAGCAGTACCAGTGCCCAAACTCATTCTGCTTTAAGTATGCCTTGAATCCACACTGAAAGAGTTCAGCTGCCTCCTAACATGCAAGCAGCTGAGTTATGTTCAGCAGCAGTAAACCTATCAAATTTTATTATGACTATAAAACATAGCCTAAGAAAAATTAAGTATTTGAATTGAAATATGTCAAACTAAAAAAATTATTGGATTCAAATCTCTGTCAGTCTCCAAGGATGGAACTATCTTAGAGCAGCCTTATATTTATATAATAAAGTAATATATTTTGGCAAAATGCACTTTTTTGGAACTGAAAAAAGGAATCCCATTTTTACATACCACTTACAATAAAAGAAAATCATTGCCAAAACCAGACATTATCGCTTTTTAAAATTGAAGTGAAAAATCTGTCTTGATTTATATATTATGTAAAACAGACAGGCATAGACTGAATAGAGTAGAATGAAATCTAAATCTTCAGGATCTACAATTCTCTTCTGTTCCATCCAAACAAGCTTCAGTGCTGAGGTGATGAAGGCAAGGTATAGAGCCATCAAATACTAAGCTGTTTTCTGTACTGAGCTATACTGCTTTCCTCCTCAGTCCTGACCAACTCCACCTGTTCACTCTCATTTCTCTCTCTCTTTTTTTTTTTTAAGTTCCCATGCTAAATTAGCAAACCAAACAGAATTATTTTGGGAGGAACAGGCTCATCCGGAAGGGATGATCCTGCACACATCGCTTTCATTTACTGCTCAGATCTCCCGAGGCTAATAATATGACATCAAACAGCCGGATTCAATTAATTCGATGTCTTAATGAATAGTAAGCAGAGAGCATCCTGATCTTAGCCGTGCAATCTGCATACCCCTAGCAAAAATTTTTTCATAGGAAATGAAACTGTTAGTGGTTCTGAGATCTCAGAAAATGATGAACTGGCTGACTTATTGGTAATGGACTGTGGAAGCTGGAGCCAATTGTGCCTTTTCTGTTGTTCTTCAGGGATTACAGAACTATGAGAGCAGCTCGTGTGAGCTTTAAGGGGAAAACAGTCCCCTGCATTTCACAGAGAAACCTTCTGGCTCCTTCCGAGGAGTGACAATCAGTTATAGGCTCACAGAAGACTTCTCAAACAAATAGTCCATTCTCAAAACATAGGATAAAAATAAGGTGCCCAAGAAGAGCACAGAACTTAATTGTTCTACAAAATAGTGTTTCATTATTATTGTACATTAATATGAAACACAGGTATGATAGTAACTATATAGTACTCCAACATGTATCATCAGAGAATAATGATTATATAAAGGTTCTCATAGGCATTTTTGATCTTCACATCATTTTGCAGACGAATCTTGTAAGGACCTCTAAAAAGCTGGTATTAATATTCCCACTGAAGACACAGGTAAATCAAATATAACAATCATTTACAGAATGAATTTGAGCTGGAATTAGCATCAACCATTCGGTGGCTCCTGTCATATGCTCAGACAGTTGAGACACACGCACTTCATCTGAACCTGCTGTCACAAGGATCAACCACAGGGGCTTCTAAACCTGGTGGCCAGTTACTCTGCAGTTACTGAAAAAAGTTTCAGTTGCTGAAAAAAGAAACCAATATGCCAAAATACATATAAGGGAATGAATAAAAAAAAACTTTAAGGAAAAAGATCAGATTCTCACCATTTTCTGCCAGGGGAGCCAAAACTTCAAAGATCATCTCTTTCTTATCATGTTCTATTTGCTTCTTGAACAGTTTTACAAGCTCTTCAGCAATGTTTGTGTAGGCAAACTGCTCTTTACTTGACTCTGTGAAGCAAAAGGGAAAATTTAGTATTAAGTAAACAAACCACATCAAAAGGTAGAACTACTTTCTCTCTTTATTACCAGGTTTATTCAGTAAGATGATTAATAGTACTCTTCACAGACAAGAAGAATACACTCCAATACTTGTGCTTGTCACTAAATGAAAAGAAAAATGTTTAACACCTTGAGATAAGTGTACTGACCGGAATTAATTATGACTAAGGCTGTTAAGATATATATGTATGTATGTATATGTGTGTATATATATATATGTATATATGTGTGTGCGCATATATATACGACCAAGGCTGTTGGGCTGTTTGCCCCCAACAGAATGTAAAGGCAGCTATAGCAACAGTAACATTACAAAAATGTATACTAAGTCTGATTTTCCTCAGCCTAACAAGAATAACAACAGATTATCTTCTGCATTTTCTACGGGAGAGAAAGAGAGCCATCCTGAAAGCTTTAATATTTACATAGTTGCATGATGGTGACATTTTCTTTGAAATCTGTGCGTGGCTGCTGCAAGGCCATTTCATAGTACACAGGTAGCGTAACGCAGCTTTGCAGATGGGCTAGCTCGCTACAGGGAGGTCAGCCTGGAGATAAGGGTTCTTCAAGAGTCGTAGAGGCAACAAAAGCAGCTCTTATTGCATTGCCCGTATCTTATCCCTCCTCGCTGGCAGCGTTACAGGGGATGCAGATGGTAGGGTTGGTGCTCTGCATTCTTCAGTTGCCACCTCCTGAGGGCCATATGTAATTAGAAACCTTTCCAGCAGCTTTGATGCTGCTCTAATGGATGGTTAGGGATTATTTTAACATGGAACTGACCAAGGAGCGGGGAAAAGAATGAACTGGACACCTAGACCCTTTTGTGCCCTTCCCATCATTGTCTTCTCTTAATAGGCATGACTGTGCATGGCATATTCTAAGTGTGACTTTGACCTTTCCAGTATTTTTAAAAGCCCAGCCATCACTCACCCTATTGTTTTTTTGCCCTGCTTTGACACTGGAGTTTCATATTCTGCTTCTCAAGGGATCTATGGAATGCAGTTGTCTCTTTTAAGTGATGAAAGATGACAGCCTGACAATAAAATTCCCTAAAGTTACAAGGCAAAAAATATTAAAGTATTAAAGTTACAATGTGACTGACTAATCTATTGCTTAAGGGAGATTAGAAGTATTGCAAGTTAAATTAATTTTGTGCCAATGTTAAAGAACAGGAATCTCTTCAATGTATGGGGAACAGGAAGGGAAGCAGTTGCTGATAAGTTTCTTTTCCACGGTTCTTATTACTCTGCTGGACAGAGCTGGATCCTCCCAAAGAGGGAAGGGAAATTTAGTTCTCAGTGAAGACAACATTTATTATGTTTAATACCCTTATGGTTTTAGTTGCCTTTTGGTAGCACTAGAGTTTCCAGTAAATGAGTCATATTACAGTTTTTACTGTGCAGACACAGTAAAGACATAGTGCTCATCTTGAAGATCTCTCATCTATTAATTTCTTTAGTGCTATTACAATGACCATTTCTATTGTTTCATTACATAGACTTGTCTCCCATGAATAAAGTCTGTATTATACATGTGATCAGACTAGATGAGAACATCGTAGTCTCCCCGGTCTTGAAATCTATGACCCCATGACAGTTGTGAATAATTTCAGGCCCACAGATATATTTTTCATGTTTGGAACTGCAGAACCTTCTCAGAAATGAAGGAATATAACCATAACTGCTACAGCATTACTCCATGGCAATTAAAAAAAAAAAATCCTAAGACTAAAATTCTGCGGAATAGGTTTGCAAAAGAAGAAACACCAACGTAAAACATGAGTAATAACACCAGCCCTAGCAACCCATTAGTTCACACTTTGTGGAAATCCAGTGAAAACTAATGCATTTCCAAAGACACTGGACCACAGCATGAATGCAAATTCAATTTAAATGAAGTTGTAACTGAACTTGTTAAAAATAATATCAACAGCTTAGTAGTATTCATGATTTATACATGCAAGAATTTTGTCTAGAACATGTTAAAACTCTTTAAAACTGTACACCTAAAAGAATATTGTGCAGGCTGATTTAGGAACTGTGCCTCTCTGTTTCATTCAGTGATTTCCATGAGCCAAATCCAATCCTGATGTAACTTTGTGGAGATACACCAGAATACATTATTTATATTATTAATAAATAATTCACAGTAAGTAGCAGGGTTCAGGAAATACTGTTTAGATAATTTAAAATGCACTTAGTTGTGTTGAAGAATGTTAACATAAAACATAAAGTGTACTAAGTACCCAAATAAATCAGAGTTAGCGAAGGAAAAAAAGAGAGGCAACTGTATATTTTAAAGACAATAAACAGATTGCTCGCTCTAAATGCTGAAAGTACTGAAAGGAATGGAAAAAAGTGTCGGTGCAAGGCTTAGTCTTGAGATACAACTTTAAGAAAACTGGATGTAAATCTGAGATTAATATTGTGGACTTACCAAGTTCTGCTAAATTGCCAAACGCAACAAGGCACATCTCAGTCAGAGCTGCATTTTGGCAATGAATACCCAACAATTTCACTAACGTAGGAATAACACCCATATTGATAAGCTGAGACTGCAGGGTATCTACATAAAAAGAAAGTACAATGAGTTAGTATTTCTGTTTGTAGGACTATTCTTTAAATCACAAGAACATTTTTCATACAAAGCAACTTCAAGCCTAAGCAGCACTAAAAGGTCTGCTGCCTCTCTTCTGCTCTAGAATCTGGTCTAAACATGGGATACGGACTCATAAGTCCCCCTTCATCTGGCCAGGGGATATATTCCCAGAATTTTCCCTCCTGATCTGGTCATAGTGGATTATCTGATAATTTTGTGGTTATCGGGTTCCTAGGATACGTTGGGTTTGATTCTGAGCTAACCGAGACCAGCTGACTGAAATCAACAACACTGCATCAGTGAAAAATTTATTTATATGAGAGCATGTTTCTAAATACGGTTTCCCTTAAAGACCAAAACTGGAAAATTAAAAGTAGAATGAATATAAACTGGCACTGAAATAAACATGAAAAGTTTTATAAACACAGGAAGTCACAATGTAGATTATGAGGAGCTTGAGAAAAAAGAAAGTTTAATAAAGACAAAAAAATGGAAGGTTTAGGAAAAGTCCTTAGAAGCCATTCTGATAATTTCTTGCATAGGATGAAAGTTTATAGTATTTACAAGTAAGAAAGTTATTGCTCCTAGATGTCTGCAAATAGAAAGATGCTTTGATGGTTAGGCAGAAACATGATTTTTTTAAAAAGGATTATTTATAACCATATTTTCTCTTACACATTTTACCTATAACATAGCAAAGAAGAAAAACATTGTTTCACAGTTGAATAGAATGAAGCAGACATGAACACATCAAATGTTGTTTAGTAATTTCCCTAAGCATCATCTTTCCTTTATTTCTAAGCAATTTAACTACTTTTAAATGTTATAGACTCAAAACAGTAGGATTCAAAGCCCTGCAAATTCAAGAGAAGTCTTTTTATTACTTCATTTAGATTTGGCTCAAGCCCTATACGGGATTTTAGTGTGGGTTTTTTTTTTTTTTTTTTTGGAAGGGAATCATTCTGAGTAACTGCTGAAATGAGTTGGAGTTTTTACATCTGTGGAATCAGGATCATAAAGAATTGCAGATCTTTATAGGGAGATAAAACCATATTACATCTTATGCCTAGCAAATTTAGTACCATCTCATACTCTCAGAAAACTCTTTGCTTTCAAGATTCTGCCAGGTGGGTTTGAAATTTCCCTAACTAAAATTATGAAAAGATTCTGGAATGTTTAGTTCATTTATATTCAATATAAAATGTTTTTATAATAATCATTTTTGTATACTAAATAAGTAAATGGCATGGTTATTACAGGTTATTGAAGATAAGCAGGAATCCTTATGGCTAGATGTCTTAGATAAAACTGTATTACTTACCAGTAACTGAATTTCCTTTTTGGGGGGAGGGGATGGGGGGGTTATCTCTTCCACAGATTCATGGTCTTTAGAGAGATTTTTAAGAACACCATCTTAGACATCAAAGAGCTGTTGAAGTTGTCAAATTTTAGGTAAGTACAAATTGCACTAGCGCATGCATTGAATGCCATTTTACCTCTGGCAGATGTGTGAGTCACTGCTATACCCTCCTACTTCCAAACTGACTGTAAAAATCTAACCTTTAATAGAAAAATCGGGGGGAGGAAGATGGAATGGTTCTGTGGAGAAAATGATTGTGTAGGAGAACTCAAGTTACTGGTAAATAATTTGTTTTTCTCCTTGATTTGTGATCGTCCCCTGTGGACACTTAAAAAAATTTCTGAAGAAAAAAATGGTAGTCATGGAGAGTAGAGGAACAAACCACAAATGCCATAGAAAATTGTGTTGCACGAAATTGCTTTGTTACTAGACTATGTCTCTAGTCATTCTCAAATCACTTTATCCAATTGTATGGACAAAGAGACAATCTCTGTGGGCTCCATTTGGCAAAGCATTCTGACTTCAGAAACATAAATGCCTTATTTTGAGCAATGTTCTCTTCTGCTGTTTTTTTCTTAATACAGTAGATATTCTCTAGATTAAAAAAAGATCTGAAGAAAAAGAGAAGTGGAAAGGGGGAAACTGTATCTACCTTTGAAAGGGAATAGGAATCTTAAGAGCCAAATGGCAGGATATATTGCTCAGGAGAGCATGGAGCTCATTGATTTAGGGGTCTCTGGCATGCCCAAGGAGGAAATAAAGGAATAAGAAAATGTACCAAGAAAGAACAATTGTTTTGGGCCAAAAGTCAGGTATTGTATCTGACTCCATAGCAGCCTCATTTCCCTGGAGTAGAAGGATGGCACCTGAGCGCAGGAATGGGCTATAGTGTAGGAATGGGCTTACAAGAACTGCCAATAAGGTAAAATTCAGGCACCGTATTGATGCCTTGACTGCAGTAAGCGGAAGGGTAAATTTTCTCCTCTGCCAAATCTAGGACCACCCTGTAAAAGTCACAAAGCTGCATGGGAGGTAAAGCCTTCCAAAATGAAAGCCTGCCAGCAGCTATTTGCTATATTTATAATTAAGCCTGGGCTTGCTGTTCAAATTCTGAACTTGTCATTTACATGTCATTACCACAAATAAGACTGTTTCACTTAGCAAATACAAAAGTAATCTCTCTTATGGTTAAACTCGCAAAACTTAATTTTTCTGAAGAATTATTTTTGTCTGCTATTGCTAAAGAAAACGAGACTCAAGGGGAATTGCCAGTGCTTGTGTTTTGGTCATATCTAGTGGAAACCCTCAAGAACAAGATTCTTTCATTCAAATTTTGCCCCTAGGGGATGCTCTGAGATAGATGAATGAAGGACAAGGTTTGATGAGATGGGTATTAGGCTTTTCACTAGATAGGAGACCTACAGCACTTCTTGGCTACAGAGAAATTAAAAACAGAGAAGTGGTTCAGCCTTCAGAACAGTAATGGACAGCAGTTCTCGGTCGCTTATTAAAGACCACAGACTGGGTAACTTGGAATACGTTGGAATAACTCAGCCCTTCAAGGCATAGAGTGTTAGGGGTCTACTACAGCAGGAGGCAAATTCGAGGAAAACAAGCATCCGTCCTACAAGTAGTTGCCCGACACAGGACTAAACCCAGCCCTGAAGCCAGGCAACTTCATACAGCAGGCTGAAGTAGCAGTGCTGCCAGCCTCCTCAGCAGGACTTAGAGCACGCTAAACAGGGAGCAGAACATTTAAAAACTGAATGCTGCTTCTAAATTTCTGACTTTAAAGCCCCAAAGAAGCTACCCCAAATTTTACGCTGCTATCAAATGTCGCACTAATAAGACCCCTCTGTGGTCTCTCGGGAGGGCGAGGGGAAGCACTGAGAGGGATGCTGCACAGATGCATATACAGGTAGATAAAAGGCAATCAATACATGCGCCAGCACAAACAATTACCTACCTAAAACTTGAATTTCAATGGCTCCATGTCCTTCGGTGACACACATGGAAACTCCAAAGAGTAAGATCTGGGGAGAATATCCCAAATTGAGAACTTTATTGGGGGCATTTGAGTTTAAAATGCTAATTTAGGCTAGTTCATGTTTCTTGACAGAATTTCAGAAAACAACTAATAATTTAGTGTTTCATCAGTAACAGTGTTTATATCACTAAAGGAAAATCTGTCTTGTACAAATTGGTGGCATAAATTCATTTCATATCCCAGAAAAACCTACTCGCAATCACCATGTCTAAGTTAACTCATTACATAACATAGAAGCGATCATATCAGTTATCCCACTATCATAAAAAAAACACTTTTTACCTACTTTTACATGCTTTAGGTTACTTTGCATTTAAGTATATTTAGGTCTGAAAGCATGCTAAACATCCTTAGCTGTGATGTAAATGAAACAAAAACCAAGGCAAGCATGAAAATTAGCAAAGGTAAGTCTTAGAAGGAAGCAATATTGAAATATTGATTGCTATTAGACCATACTAATGGTACCATAAATCTCCCTTTCATTTCCTGTATATTTACATAGCTTCTGTAGATGGTTAACAATGCAAATCAGTCCCCAACATTAATTCCAGTCACATACTGAAAGAGTTTTGTGAGAATAAGAAAAGCTTGGCAGTTGTATGATTTAACATCAGAATATTATACAAAGGCACTGAATGAAAGACAACCTTGACAGATTGAAGTTTAATATGAAACGAGATGAAAGTAATCTATAAACAGAATTATTCTTACCTATATACATATACTCTCACACACATGTACTGCATCCAGTAATTTCTTACCTACAATTCAACTACCTAGGAAGCCAGTTTGGCCTAGTGCTTCCACCATTTATCCATTTAAAAAAAAATGCTTTTGCAGTTTGCTGTGTAAGTCTCGAGATAATTAACTATTTTATAGACTGATCCTATTAACTTGTGAATAGTCTTAGTTCATGGGATTATGAGATGCACAGAATAACTACTCGTGTCACTGACTTTTTCCCTGAGTGTTTGCATATGATTATTAGTTTTATTAGTTATTAGTTTTTCACTCTTCATCTAAGCCTGCTTTGCCTCCTGCCCTTATGCAGATTCATAGCTACACAGAGATTACATATAATGGTAACAAACTTCAGAATGGGAGAAATACAACATACTGAACCCATTGAAAGGTGCCAAAACAGCTGTTTGGAGCACAGCTACTCTGTAATCTGACTAAAGTTTGCATGCCTTGACAAAGAAAGAATTATTATAGATTTTTGTCAAGATTTGCTTCTTTCAGAATTGTGCTGTGAGCAAAACCTTCACAAGCATGTGTGGCATGTTTGTTTTATTCCTAGCAATATCTTCAACTTTGCATTTTAAGAACTAATAATGTAAAGGAGGCAGGAGCTATCTGTGACACATTGAGTTCAGCTAGTAAAATATGCTTATGGCAGAGAAGGTCAAGATATGCTAGGCAGAGGACAAAGGGTTGTCTCCTATCAAAAGAAAACTCGGATTTCCAGCAATTAAAAATTGATTAAAAATTTATTTTTCTTATGATGCTTTTGAAAGAACTGCAAGAGGTGCCAAAACCAAGTTCTTTCTGTTACAACTGTAGCGACTAATGAAACACTAAGATACGAAGGAGGCAAAGGAAGAACTGAGAGACAGCAGGCAGAAGTAATTCCAGAACACAAGCAGATGGCACAAAGACTTTATAAAAGGAATCTTAGTTTTAAAACTTTGACAACTTTATGAATGGAGTTACGATTGCAAGCTGAGCATCTAGAATCAGCATGAGATACACGAATGCTAGATTGATTTGCTCTGTTTAGCAAAAGACAAAATATGGCTTGTAGCTGCTCTTCAGTTGCCAGTTTTGTAAAATTCATGTGTGGTAAATCCCCTATGCTAATTCAAAAGCTTGAAGCACTCAGGAATGAGTCTCTCATGTTTAAAAAATAAGGTAGTTGATAAGTATTAAAAATAAAGTAGTCAGTAGCTGTTTGAAAATGAGGACAATTAGTAGAGTGAGAATAGCAAGCTGTTTAGAATCAAATAAAACAATTTACATGCTCTCTGCTCATAAAATGCTAAGAATTAGAAAATATTAGGGCGTCCACAAATAAATGCAACTAAGAACCAAATGTACTGTAATTGTCCTTATTTGGATAACTAGTGCAACTTGAAAGAGTGAGAGTCATTAAAAGCAGTAAAGAAATCTTTAAGTCCCCACCTGTAATTTTGTAACATAACGTGCTAAGCAGGAAAGGATTACAGAAGCAATAAACCAGAAGGTAGAAGTGCTGCTTCAAAGACTAAAACATTTCCTACTTACATTTCCAATATTCTTTTATTTTTGTCCAATTTTCTTCCATAACTACAGACAAGGCAATCTGAGAGTTTAGGATGCAATCCCATACTCCTCATCCTTCAGCAAAGCCAATGGAGGGTTTATCTTCTGCATAAGTCACATGGGATCGTCTTTGTGTGTAAACCCTAAAAATGGTATCCACTAATCTGTGAGTGCAATTAACTGTTGGGGCAATCTGAGATCTCATCTCAGAAGTGTGAGAACTGTGTTTATTCAGAATATTACTCATTTGATGGTGCGATATGTGGAATTTAGAGATTTTCTTGGGTTGACATTTGACATACACAAAAGACGTTGCTCTGAAAACTTACTACGGCCTATGGGTGACATTTCTGGAGTGCACCTGGGCTTCAGTTGTACTTGTGGTTCTTGAAACAAAATGCAATTATTGGCAAGGCCTGTATCTCCATGTAAATGCTGCAGGTACAATCATGAGTTTTGCTCTAAGAATTTAATCCTCTAAGTTATTTTTTCATGTTAATTTGGCAAATAACTTGTTTAATTCAATGCTTGTCAAAGTCGGGGGGCAGATTCTCTGGCTACAGTGGAATGAGAGGACAGGAGCCCTGAACAGCATGCCCGCGGGTCCTGGGCCAAACACCAGCCGGGTCCCTACTGAAAGGTTCTTTCTCATGGAGAGCAGGTACGCAGGGTGAAGGCGAGGGTTTGGTAAGCCCCCAGATTTCTCCCTCATGTGGTGGTAGGACAGGGCTGTGGTATGCAACCATGTCCAGGAGCCAGGAATACTCCTGCATTCCTCTTTCTGGCATTGCTGCAGGGGCTCCTGTGAGTACAGTGTCAGTCCATGTGAGATGAAAGATGGCATTAAGCAGAGCAGAGCCAGTGAATCCTCCTAGCTGTCACTGAGCTACACAAGTCTGCTGAGTGCATTGGAATAAGCTATCTTATTAGGTGGAATGAATCATTTATTCAATGTTTATAACAGTTAAGCTGTTTAGAAGCTGTTTATTTTGGAGATTTAACTCATAATTAGTTTACCTAGGGAAGATTTTCCTGGAGTTTGGTCACTGAAGCAGAACTGATACAGTATCTCTAGACAGCAAAATGTTCCACTTCTGGATTGGTCTGTTTTGAGCTACCAAAAATACTAGCTGCTCATTAGTCTTAATTAATGCAGGGGATTCTGGCAGTTTAGAGGTGGAAAAATCCAAAAATTTTAACAAAAAAAGAAAATATGGAATAATACTACAACATTTAATAAAATATAACACTCATGCAGACATGAAGCAAAACACTCCCTGGAAACTATATGAAATAAAGGAACTAAAAAGCTGCTATTTGGAGAACAAGGAAGAAGTACTCTAAAGAAGTATTATTGGATAGTACTAGGAAAAGAGTAGAGCGAAAGAATCCAAGATATGAGAAAGAGGAGATGAGAAACATATGACAGTGATATTTGTAGGTGGAGGAGGAGAATTAAGAGCTGAGAGCTCTAGAGAAATGGCACAGAAAACGCACAAGGAAACTATACCAGAAGACTTGATGAAGTAGATTAAAAATTGATACAGACAACGGCCAAAAAAATTAAGCCTAGGGGGCATCCTGAAAAGCAGAGTAGTTTGGATATAGGTTTGGAAAATGAGTTACAGAGAATGCAATTAGCTAACTACATTTGAAATCCATGCCATTACAAGACAGGAGCACAGCCTTTATTTAGCTTTCCTCATTTCTTCTGATTTTCTTAAAGATTGAAATTTTCAAAGACTTGGAAACGTGTGAAAACTGTAAAATATGCCTTGGCAGATTACCATGCTTGCATGTAAAAGCAAACCAGGTACTAAAAATACCAGTATATTTGTGCAACTATTGCAGAACACTATTTTCTTAGCCACAATGGTCAATGATTTCTCATTTAAAATACTATATTGCCTTTTTGTCTTAGCCCCTGAACACCTCCACTTAATGTCATAAAGAACATAAACTTATAACTTGTAGGCATAGAAGAGTATTAGACATATAAACAAATTATTCCCCGTTTATCTTAGAAGAGAGTAAGATATGTAATTTTATATATATTTCACAAAATGATTTAAGAAAAAGCTGTTTAGTATATATACACCCCAAATAATCAACAAGACCACATTGTTTGCCTGGGACAAATTAATATTACAATTTGATACTAAAATTATTTGATTTAGTTTGATGCTAAATGAAAAAGAGAAGACTTACTGTAGCCTTCTAGTTTACCTCCGTAAATCTGTTTTTCCTAAGGCATACAATATATCTACATGTATTGTTTTTAGATACAGAAGTAAACTCCATATGTTGATTTTAAAACTTTATACAATTTGGTATATAGAATTGCCATAGGAAGAGTATCTAATATTTTGGGAACATAATTTTACTGAAACAGAAAATTGCACATGTAAATTGAGGTATTCAGTCGTTTTAGAATAACTTCTTTCATTTTCTACAACATAAACCTACGGTTGACTTTAATTTGTATAGGTTTTTCTGACGGGGTTGTTTTCCTCGTAGACATAAAGCAAGTTTTCGGTGTTGTTTACCATTCTCATTGCTATAGTTCATCAGCATGCCACAAAAGACAGTCAAGAGCTTCTCACTGGCTGGATCTGTTTTACTGCACAGTGACCTTATATGGTCTACTACAATATGTGCACCACCTGCATGGTCAACTGCGTTCCTGCCCTCATCTGTAAAACAAAGAGTTACATTTAAAAAATGAAACCAAAACCCCACCATAGAGCCCAGAAAATAACAGTAATCAAACAAAACGAAGTTTTTAAGCAGAGTGCAGTCATTCCTCCAGTGTTGTCAAATTCATCTACAGGGATGTTTGAGGGCCAGATTTTAGTGTACCAGAGCTAGGAAAGTGAAACCACCTACAAAAAAAGGGATTAACCATCTGACACTAATACCTTTTTAAAAAATTCAGTGTTTGAGGAAGAGCCACCGGAGCGGATAAATGAAATAATATTCTGAATGTATGTTGAATTTTGCCAGAGGAAAGTTCCAAGCAGTTTACAAAGCCTAGTCCATCCAGCCTTGTGCAGCAGGTAAATTATTCTTGCCATTATGCAGATTGAGAAATTGAAATACAGAGAAAAAAATAACTTGCTCAGGTTACTTACAAATGGACTGGGGCATAAAATGGACAAAGCAGATGGAGGTACTTGTTCCCAGTCACAAAATCTGTTCATGCACTCACTCTACCACACAGCATGCTCTCTGTACTTCTATACCTGAAATTTAATACCACTATCGGATTATTTTTATATGACTAAAAGGAAAATTCACTCTGAATCTATAACAGACTACAATGCTCTGAGGTTTCATAAATAATGTACCACAATCTTTGTATGAAACTTGTTCTGTACAACAAAACCAGATTTTGAAGTATCAGTGTATGAAAAAAGGAAAAGTTGGCCTTCTATTTTAGTAATCAATAAATTGCCTGCTTCCTTTCCCAGCAGGCAATCGGCAGTAGACAGCAGTCAATAACCTAAATTTCATGGCTTTCAAAAGGAGAGATGTCCAAATGAGCTACATTTGGAATTTTCCAGTTAGATAATCTGGATGAAAATAAAATCTTGGGGGAAACCATAAAATGAAAAGTTTTGCAAAACAAAAAAAAGTATACATATACACACACACATACATACATACATGCATGCATACATACATACATATATATTCTCTGCCCCCCCTCAATTTCTTAATGGCCCAATAGCAGATGTCCTCCTCTTTCTTTGTTATTCAGCACTCTAACATCACCTGCCCTCCAACCCCCTGGTCGTGCTTGGAAATTGAGCTACCGAGTTTTTCTCATTCTACGATATATTGAGGATGAAACCCAAGGTTGTCCACATTTATAATATGATCTTCCACTAGAAAGTGTTCCAAACCTCTGCAAAAAGAAGTTTCTAAATCTTCCAATTCTTTTTAATACTACTTATACGGGGTCTTGGACTTCAGATAATTTGTTGAGCGGAGCTGGAGGAGGAAGGGAAATTCTTGGTGGATCTTAACTTTTCAATTTATTACCACAGTAACAAATGTTTTGCTGAATAACAGTGAAGTTGGACATGCCACAGAGGAAGAACATCATATTGCTGTGACCATCTCCACCTCTGACCTGACTAGGATATTAGAGGACCGTGATTCATCCCAGGTATGTATATACCCTTTTTAAAAATTAGAAATTGAAATCTGTTTACAATCAAACAAATTCAGGATTAGACTCTGTTAAGGAAGGAATGTAAAAGAGGGGGAAATATAGAAGAAATAAATGTCCCACATCCATGATGCAATGACAAATGTAGGCATAATGCTGAAATGAAGAAAACCCTACCCAATAAAGTGAGAAATATAGTCAGTTGTTAAGAGCCCAAGATTCAGTGCTTATGTTCACCAAATGAACAGAGGAAAAAAAAAACAAACTTGGCTGCAGTATTCACGCATACTGTGTTATGTATCCTCCTCTTTAGACAGTATCTTTTTGATTACAAAACAGTTATGCAAAATATATGACTTTGTATTTTTGTGAGTCAAAACAGGTGTGCAAAATGAAACGGAATCATTTTGCTTCTGGATTAGATAGACCGAATATAGTTCTCAAATTGGTATAATGCAATTCAACAAACTAAGACCATTATAAAAACTAAGCCTTTAGGTAAGAACAGATGTCAAGTTTGTTTCTATGTCTTGGTGTGAAAAAGCATATAAAATAAGTAAGCACAGAAAAATATTAAATAGGGTGAGGGTTTGGAAGTGAGGGGTTAAAAAAGACAAAAAACAGTTACAAGACAGCTTCCTTACCTGGATGGAATTTGGCACAACTCCACTGCAAACAACCGTGTGATACCTTAGAACAAATTAACGTTCAACCTCATACACCCCTTTTTTGCCATTCTCTCTCTAGTTTGTCAAAGAAGTTATATGCCAAAGGCTGCTATATATTTAAGTACTTGGTAGTCTCTCTCTTCAAACGCATGCTAAAATCGTTGCCCATGTGGTATTTTTGTTCGGTAGATAGATAATCAGCTTCCACTGTACAGACAGCAAAATGGAGGCAGAAAGATTCAGAAACAAATCTCTTTCAAATAAATGGTCTGTCTATTCAGTGTGCTCAAAAAGCAGGGTAAAATGAACTTTAGGATCCCTCCCAAGTGGGTGGCAGGACATAAGGGCCTGACTTTGACATGACTACATAGGCTGGTAGATTCAAGTAGTATGGATGCTTTAACCACATTTGTTGCTCCACCTCTTTCACATGTTAGAGCTCACTCACCCTGCGTAGCTGTTCCTCTGTCCTGGGCCGCTCAGTGGAGAACAGACCCATCCTGGAGCTATAATTAAGATCTGCTGCTGCTGCACTCATACCCGAGAGGATTAACTCAGCTAATTAGCAGAGGGCCACAAAGACTCATGTACCAGGTGTAGGTGGACATTTCTGAAGTCCTTGACTACCAGCTCTGAGCTCAGACTATGACATCCCATTGCATCCCCAAGCAAAAAAGCGTATTTCTGACTCAGAATGCTAGATGCACTTATTACAGAATCACTTCTCCCTGCTCTGTCGCTAAGAAACAGATTTTGCACACAAGAATACTCACTGAACTCCAAATCATTTACAGTCAAACAAGACCACAACATGCTGCCATGTCTTGTTCTCAATCCAAACATTACCTTGCAGTTCAGCAGCTCTATGAACCCCCACACTTAAAGAGCTTCCAGCCTCCCAGAAGCTGTGTTGAAGTTTTTTCCGGTGACCTTTTAAAATAAACATTTGCTATTCCTATGAGATCAATGACTGAAGAGTTTAATGAGAGCACTCACATTTCTGCTTAAAAATGCTTCACTACAGCTCACAAAGGCCAGTGCTGTTGTATTACTTTTTAAGTGCATGTAGTACTGTTTAAAGATACCAGAATGATGATAACCTGAGAGACCAGAGGGTTTTCTTTTTTTCTTTCCCCCAAAGAAATGCGTAGTAAGACCTTAATACAGAATAAGTTACTACTTCCGCCATGTTCTTCAGCTCAGCCTGGTAGGACCATCACTAAGAATTAGTATGGTCTCTTTTTTTATCCTGAATTGCTCACAGGGTTTTTAATGTAGCGTTCGGTTTTAATGTAGATTATCAAATTACCGTGACTGCCCACGTATCTCCTACAAATGGCGAGTCTGTCAGATTTCCCCATGGCTCAGCCAGGGCTGATCTAACAACGATGTCTCACCCAAAGAGCAAAACTGTTCTAGTGTGTGTGATTAGCAGGTCTTTAAGGAGGTTGAAAAGGGCAGGGTCGTATCATGCACCATAAAACTGTGAACTGGGAGTGGGGTTTTTTTTGCCCACCTGTTCACCTTGAATGTCACCTGGGTAGATGTGGCAAGCCAATGTGAAACTATGAGACTATCTAATCCCTGTGGCCCCCCGGGGTCTTTATTCTTCTAGGCTCCACCTTCTCTCCTCGCTGTGGACAGGCTCCTCCAAGCCCCATGCTCTGCTCTCCTCTAGGGGCAATTCTGTTTGTCAGCAGGGGAGCTGAGATGCATTAGGGCCACAGGAGTTCAGCCTTTGTTTTTGGGAAAAACCTTTGCGAGGTGAGAGGAACTTATGTAGCCACTTCTCCCATCTGATCATGTCACTGCAGCTTCCCAGTACTTGTCTGTCCATCTTCTGTGCCCACCCTCTCTGCTCGTGTGGTTTGTCTGCTGTTCTTCAAGGATACATAATTGGGAAAATTTTTGCTCCGACAGTAGGAGACATTAAGTAAATATATAAACAGATGTGGCCATAGAGCTACAGTACATTTAATATGCATAACTAGATCAAGTGTTATGTTAGAAAATACGTAACTTATTTCCTTATGCGCTTAATATGTTTCTAGATATCTGAGGGAGCTGCTGGAATCCAGGTGCAGTTTGTCAGTTTCAAATTATACTCCCCGAAGTTTTATTGCAGAAATTTTGAATAGCTTAAGTTTGCTTTTCCCAAGATGTGTCCACATCATCTTTCCTTGTGTTTTCTTTCCCGGTTTACTAATCCTAAAGCAAACCATTAAGTCATAAAAGATAACAGGAAAGAAAAAGCTACAGCTTAAAATATGAAAACACTGTAAAACATGAGTTATACAGCTAATGAGATATGTCTAAAATATATGCACCAATATTTTGATTTTTGTCGCCACTGTGAGGTGGTTATTTCTGGAAACACAATTCCATCAGGCAAAGGGCTGTGCCATAATACAGGCAGATGTCAAAATATTTTTGAAAGTAGCTCACCTAATGCTCTTTAAACCTATATTACATTTGCTGTTTTGTACTGGGCCTTTCTTTTAATATAGAGTTTTAATATAGAGTTTAAGCTCTGTAAATCCAAGTGCCATTTAAAGAAGCAGATACATATCTCTCTCACAGATTGGGACAAAAATATTTCTTATTCGTGTTCTGTTAGGCTGGAGAGTTGTGTCCTCGGAGACAAAAAGCAGCTCAATTTCAGCTATTCTGAAACACTCTGGTCTTACCCAACTTTTAATGAAGTTTTAAAACATATAGATCCAGTTCTTTCATTATTCTAAACTTTTCTCTCTGTCATCTCCAATATTTGAAGTACAATTTAGAAGCAAGTCATCTGAACTTCTAAAATGATCCTGGTCCTGCAAGGATATACATAGTTACTCAAGTGTGTATATGATGAATAAACCCACAGGCTGGTAAAATTAGGTAGATGTCTAAGACTCAGATGATGAGGATGATAGCTAGCTAATAATCTATTTTCTAAGTAAAAGCACAGAAGAATATGTTCACTATAGTGATGTAATGAGTGGCTGTGTGACTGAAAGCTTGTCCATTTTTCCTCACAAAACAAATAAGATATGAATTCTCCATATCACCTTTGCATCTCATATCTTTACATCACGATGGCCACAGTGCTACTACTGTCTAAACAGTTCTTTCCTAAAACTCTGTTTCCAATTTCCATTCTGAAATGTGAAATTTGTGTCTCACAATGCAATCTGATATGTAATTATATTTCTCAGTAGGGGCCCTGTATCAGTTTGCAGACTCCAAATGCAGAAAATAGATTTAACCTTTAAAAAGCACCAGAAATCACAAATTACCACATTATTATAATGTTTATCATACATGTAGGCTTCAAGAATAAATCTCTGCTTCTTAGATAATCAGCTAGAAAATTATTTGATGGTGTCTCTTAAAAGTGATTTTTTTTGGCTTCAAATTTAAAGGTTTATACTTTGAAATGTTCCGATTTTCACTGTTTTGCAATTGGAAACCTGACTCCTCTGTTCTCCAATGCATGTCCTACGAAAGTTTATTAGTGTTAATAGTCACACTGGTTTAAATGGAATGACTTGGTGAGGGAATGGATGATTTGTACAATACAGGTTCCTGATTTGCATAAACCAAGCTGCCAAGAAAGCAGCTTTTGGTGACATGGAAAAATATACCTTTTATTTTAAACATTAAAAAAAAATTCTTTTACTCTGCAAGTAGTCATAATGATCAAATCATTTAAATGACATACTGCGAGTTTCCTTGAAATACTACATCTTTTATTGCTTTTGGCTCCAATTCTGCATTCCTTGTGACCAAAATATTGCTTAAATGGATGAGTGCTTATAGTCGTCCCCCCTCCTTTTTTTTTTTATCTAATTTGTAGGAGCCCCAAGAAATAAGAGAGAGTTCTTTCTACATGTGCCATTTTTATCTTTCTTGTCTCCTTTATTTTTTATATTAGGATATATTTGCCCGATTTTTATATCGAGGCATTCATCTGCTCCCGCTGCTTATTCTTCACCTGAAGTCATAATCTTCCATGACATCAAACTGGCTGCTGCAGAGGTAATTATGATATGATATACAGCAAATTATATATAGGGAAAAAAAGCAGGAGCAGAACTCCAAAGAAAGGTCCAGCCTACATGTTCTCCCTTTCTCTTTTAATTAAGAAAATAGGAAGACAAAAATGCTCAGAAAACACTCTTAAATTTTCGGGGCAAACTGTTAGCTAGTGAAAACCATGTTATCTATATAGACTTTTGGGACACATTACCATTTATATTAACAGGGGGTTTACTCCCACTTTTTTCTATCTGGAGACTGTAAAGATTAAACTCCGTAATGCAATGCTGCCAGTCTGTTTTAATAGCGGATCCTACTTTTTAGCTTGAATCAATTTGTGTATGCTTTTAAATCATTGGATTCTGGACCCTGTCAATTTTTTGGCTGCAAAACTACAGGCTACATCCTTGTTACAGAACAAAGCAGCTTTATATTATTTTTATTTTTTCAAAGAAGCTAAGTTTCATGCAGTTATATTCTTCTATTATTAAGATTTGCTGCTTTTTCCTTGTCTTCTTTGCACTGGTTTATGAGGGATAGATAGGGCATAGCAACATTGTATTTTGAGACTCATTTTTTAATGATCTGAAAGATAAATTTTGGGATAGCTCTAGTCTATCTTGTATTAATTTTTTTTCTCTTTAATTCCTTTGAGAATTACAAGAATTTAATTACCAGATACAGTTTTGTTGTATTTGCTCACCCATTAAAATCAATTAGTAGAGTTTTAACATTTTTGCTTCATGAGTAAAAAATCATCTTGATTAGCCAGACTTGCTTCAGAGAGAAATACAACATTCTTGTAAAGGTTTCATCTTAAATTGCTGACAACTATCCTTAGCCCTAACTCCACCTTCGTTTAGGGTATTCCCTCAGAAGTTACTCTTTGAGAAATGATTGCGAGAAATTGTTAATATGTAAACAGTAAACCAGAGTTGCAAACAGAAAGCATCAACCTTCTTGGATAAAACTGTTGCCAGCATATTTGCTGGCTGTTGACAAGGGAGGCAGCAGGGCACTGGCGTGGGCTCTGCTACCAGGCGCTCAAAGCACTTTGAAAAACCGGGGCGGTTTGGGCACTGTCCTGGCAGGTGGTAGATGGAAAATCTACTAACGACACCTCTTTGCAGAGGTTCAATACCTCTTTCCAACAGCTTTATTATAATAAATAACATTTTAAAATTTTGTATCCAAATGGAAATCTAGGCATATTTTTGGTAGACTTCCTAAACTACGTTCAGCATGTGGAACATAGGATATGAGTGCTCACAAAACAGAACCTTTTAGGAGTACTGAGAGAATTTCTTTTGCCCACAGAGTCAGGAGTCAGCCTCAGCATTTGAGGGGACAGACAAATGTGCCGATACTACCCTGTCCTTAATGTTATGCTTAGGTAACACTTGAGAACAAGCCAAATTCAAATCCACAATTTAGTTCCAATAAAAACTTGCTAATTTCTGTCATATTCCTCTTCTGTCAGATAGATACAAAATCACGTGTTTCTGATATTAGACAAAAGAACAGTGGTGAGGTTGCTGCCCAAGACTCTTCAGTACTGCGCTTGCAGTCAAATTCCACTAATGGGCACAAGTTTTCAAATAAAAAAAGAACCATTTTTTTCAGCAACAAGACATGAATTACTGCCAGTCAGAGTATTGGCAGGTGATTTGTTCTGAATTCCAAGGAGACTTTAGTTTTAAAGTGTAATAATTCTTTATTCATAGTTTCCACTACTGGATTCTATTTAAAAGCAAAGGAATTGTGCAATACAGAAAAGTTATATTAGGTGCTCAAAAGTCGAGCAAAAGTCCTCAAAGTTGAATGTAACCCTTGCCTCTGCCTTCCTTTACCATGTGTAACATGATTACAGCAGATTTTTCAGTTGATTTTATAACTCCATGCAGCTCCAGAGTAATTCCATTGCAGTCAAACAAATTACTCTAGGTTTATGGGAGCATAAGTCAGAACTGAAGCCAGCCCATTCTTTTTACTTCCTACAGTATGAAATAAATCATGGCATCCAATTGCACAATAAAGCATCAGGCAGTTTTTCTACTCAGCTTTTATAGCATGTTGTACTATTGCCAGAATAAACCTGCACACAATAATTAACTTAGAATTTTTACTCCCAGGCCTTGAGTGAAACGTTGTCTGTCAGCTTCAACCTGCCAAAGAACAAGGGTGTGAACTGAGCGTGGCCTGGTCACAGGCTGGTGCAGGGTGCTGGCAAAAGGAGCTCGGCAAAAGGCTTAGCCTGGCGTTGGGAGACAGCAGCACCAATAGCTGAAGCTCTGAGGAGAAGGGGAATGAGCAAATTGTGCCCTGGGTAAAGCTCTCCACCAAAGCTGCTGGAGAAGCAGTTGCAGATAGCGTGTGATCTGTGGCAGTTCTGAATAGGTTGGGAGAAACCCAAGAGGGAATCTCCGCCCCCCCCCCCCAAAAAAAAAAAAGTATATGAAGAGAAGACTGTTTCAGGCCTTGGGATGAAAGAAGATTATTTAGGTAAGTGAGAAAGTAACAACTGGCCCAGGGAAACGGGAGGCTGGGGGGAGTCTTAGACTGGCCAGTGCTATGCTTGCCCCAAAGCATGATGCCTAGGGTAGCGACCTGATCTTCTAAAACAACTCCAGCAAGCAGTATGCAGCCTGCACAGAGGCATCGACTAGTATCAGGTTCCTGAATCTGAAGCATTGCAGGATGTGGCCTGAGAAAGACCAACAAAGTGTTTTGTTTTAGGAAATCTTCTACTTCCTTAGCAGAAGACAACCCACTGTTTTGACTGAAGGGCAACCTGTAACGCACTAAAACCTCAGAACAGCCCGCTATCAAGAGGCAGGGTGCTGAGATGTGGTTGATTAACTAACCAGACACTGTCTCGGGTAAGTGACCCGTTTCCAGGGAAATGCCAAATGTGGCTGTAGGTGAGGTATCCAGGGTATCTATCCTGACCCCTCAGGCCTTTCTGCTGGCTGGACAAATAGCCAGGCACAGCATGGTCTCAGGATCAAAGGGATTCAAAGACCAGCTTAGGCTGCAATTTCCTCTGGTGGGCACCATCTCTTCATTGCATTAGTGTTAAAATAACAACAACAACAACAACAACAAAAACCCTCCAACTGAACAGAGTCCTGGTCCCTTGCTGGGACGTTAAGGAATTTCAGAGCATTATGGGGTAGATTTCACTAACACAGTTCTTGGCCACAGATGTCCAATTTCTGTTTCTGGGAGTTGCACAGTATTATTTAGATATGGATGCAACAAATTTAACTGCCAATTTAGGAGGTCTGCATGTTGTCTGTGAACTAAATACTGTTTTTGCACTGTATGAAACACTGTATAAAAATGGATCCCTTGTGTAACCATCATATAAACAACTAACAGATTTGACTTGGGCAGTATAAGCATGGCACATGATGTTGCAAAATTCTGAACAGGTAGACCTGAGTGCAAAAGAATTACCTTCCACATCATTATTTAAGAAGCTATGATTCTACAATTAGACTATATTAAAACAAAAAGATAAAAGGAGGACAATGATGGTTGCAAGCATAACAAGCTCCTACTTCCCACACAAATAAGCAATGCTTAGCAAAGATGCTAACAGATTCTTTCTCTCTGTTTTCCATGGCAATTTGGATGATGTTTTCTATCATTGCTAATTTACTGGTAGTTGATATCTCTAATCATATAATGCCTACTTTTCTAAATTAAGTAAAATAAGCTAGACACTTTGGCCATATCTAGACATGCAACTAACAAGCTTTGTTTTCTGAGCTGCTTGAAGCCAACAGGTGAGAAAGTGCCGTTGTCCATAAATCTGAACAATTTCAAATATCTTAAAAGACAGGGTCAATAGATTAAAGACATGAAAAGGAAGGCCAAATTGGAATGGAAAGAGTGGCTTACTTATCTTGTTTTGTTCATTTATGGTTAACTCAAATTCTAAGCTTTTCTTCCTCATCAGGACATTTTTTTTAGTGTTTATAAATACTAGGGGAATTCCAAGTTTTTGCCTTTCCTACTTTTGTTTGAATGAGGAAGAAATAGCTGAGTCCTTACCCAAAATTTGAATTCTTAACTTGCTTTTAGGGTGGCAGCAAGATCTAGCGAATGAATGAGGCTGGGATTCAGGATTTCTTTCCAAGTCTGCTCAGGGCCACCTTTAAGACCTTAGAAAAACTTTCCATCTCTTGTCTTTTTTTCCTCTCCTTCTTGCCTATGGCTTTTATTTTGATTGTAAAGTAAGCAGATGTCTCTGAACCTCCTGTTGTAATATGAGCACTGGATGAACTTAGTCTGTGAATGAAATGCTGGGGGAAAGAAAATAAAGAATCAGAAAAAAATATGCTTCCTTTCTCAGTTAGATTTTATTTTCTGGGCACCTGTACTGACTGAAGTTTGTATTATTTCTACTTATTCAAATATTCTTCCTGGGGAAAAAAAGGTAGAGAAAAAATGTGTGCATTGCAAAAAATAAGCAGTACCCTTCATGCCTACTTTTCTCTGAAAAAAAAAAAAAAATCAGGCTTCATACCTTCACTTTAAAGAAGTGTAAAAGTTGAAAATTTATGGGGATTTGGATATTTTTTTAGTCTTTTTCCCATGTAGGCTGCTGTTAAGTTTTGGCTTAAGTCACAAGAATTTTGCCTCTTGTGTCAGTAGGACCAATATTTAGAATGTGGAATTTAGAAAGAATAAGTCTGAATAGAGCCTGGGAATGAGAAATTCATGTTTTTTTCATATCACCTCCTCAAATGGCTCTTTCTGATGCTCTAGGAAGATTCCTTCAACATTCTGAATCCGTTTTGGCCAGCTATAAAATGAGTAAATTACAATAACAGTGTTTAACAGCTTCCTAAGAATCAGTTGATGAGTGCTAAATATTACTATGAAAATGTGTGTTGCCATGTGTATGCTCAGTTTCCAGCTGATGCAATACTTGTACTGCAGATGCTTGGAAAAAAAACCCCTGCATTATCAAGGACTCTTAACTCAGAAATGCCATAGCTGTCCAAGATGCAGACACACCTTTGAGAGGACAGATCTAAAAGTAATGCAATATTACTGTACAATACAAACTAAAATTTTAATTCTCTCTAGTCTGTTCCAAATAATCAGTTTTCAAGTAATAAGTTAAAACCTCGTCTCAATTTCATGATGTTGCTTGGGAAACAGCTTAATAGGTGGTATTTGCATTTGGTTCCTACCAGAACAGTGAAAAGCAAAATATTGCCCTAAGATGCTGCTGGGCTGCATGAATCAGGGTGACCTTCATAAAAATGATTAGCCAGAAGTCTGCCATTATCAACACAAGTTGTGTTCTTAGGATTCTGCTGGTTTTCCATATGGTACTGAGAAAGGTTTTGCCATTTTTTGAAGAAAAATGAACTTGATTTCTGTTTCCAATATGTTTAATTCTTAAGAATCTGTTTCTCTGCTTTAGGTCCTGAAATTAATCTCATCTCCTGAGAGTGAAATGTATGTAACTGTAGATGTGAGTAATTTCTTAATTTAATACTTAGCCTTTCTGTTGCAAGAGAACTTGTAGCATGTGTAAGATCTTTTTAACAAGAAGTGGTAAATGTTCACGGTCTGGTGTTAAGGATGGGATCAATAGAGATCTGGTTCTATGTTAATGTCACATATCTGAAATTCAGTGAGAAGTCTTGCCATCAATGCCATGAAACTGGGTAGAGAAAAAAGAAACATATGGCTTGGGAAATGGAAAAAGGATCCAGTAAATTTCCTACGAAAAAACATAGATGAGCAGCTATCAGACATGAGCCTTTACAGAACGAGTTGGTGGTTTTAGTTTCTTTTCTGTTTTACAGCTCTTTATATCATGAGGAATGGTTGGTGAGAACATGTACTCATGTACCCATGACGGTGGTTGAAGAAACAGGACTGGATTGGCATAAACAGCAATCGCTCTGAGATTCCCTGGTGAAATCTCTAAGCACCACCATTAATATGACTATACAGAAGGGCAAAATGGGAAAATTTTCATTCCCCATACAAGATATATGGAGATGTCATTTCATTTTGATAGCTTTCAGAATATGTGAGTGTTCTAAACAGCTAGAAGGAATTATTTTATGATGGGTAAGAGTCTAATGCAATCTCAACTGAAGTCAATCGGACTGACTCTATCATCTGGATGGCTACTGAATCAGGCTCTAAATATTCTAGCCTTTCACCTCCCACAGTAGCTTCTACAATGTGCTCAATGTTGTCTAAAAACATAGGAAAATACAAGTTTATCGCACAATCAGCTCAAAATTGAAGATGTGCATCAAACTAAAGGTGAAAACATCACCGAGTTTAAAATAGTGTGTGCATCACTAATTTGGTGATAAAAAATATTATGAGGGCATTACCTACTAAGGAAATACTACTGTTTTAACATAGCATCATCTTCCATGAAAACTCTTGACTAACATTTGTCTGATTAGCCTGATCTTTCATCTACACAAACTGCATTGCTGTGGGGGGTCTCAGAGCGGAACAGAGAAGTGTCTATGGTCAGGTTTTGTGTTTCTCCTGCACGGTTCTTGCTAGCAGGCCCACAAAAACTGGTGTCAGCCTCTCTGTCCCCAAGCACTCAATGTGACCTCACTCACGTCACCAGAGATCTGCTGGGAAAGAAGTCAACAGAGACAGGCTGTTTGTGAAGTGATCATAACCTGCAGTTTGGATACTCTGTTCTTTAACTTCACACTCTGGCTGCCAGAGCTGATGGGGGCAAGTCAGTTTTAAGCTTAACTACAGCTGAATTGTAACCATTCTGCTCTCACTTAAGACATTGCTTTTTGTAGCAAGAACCATGTTATGTTAAGCATAACCTTTCCTGACCAGTGGAGATGAGATCTAAATGTTGCATTTGGAACCAAGATTCAGGGGAAATTAGAAAAAAATTGGAGGTATGCCCTATACATCTGTAACTGGACACCAGCCATAAATAAACTTACTAAAGAAGCAGCCCTGGGCAGAATGACTTGGGGTTTGGGGAAGAAGAGCAGTAGAAAGGTAGCTATGATTTGATTCATGGAGAAAGACTGGCAAAGGCTGGACAAGCTAGAAAGGTCTCACGGTCTGACTGGACAATTTAGTTTTGATGAGAAGCCAAGAAGTAACTGGTGGTTAAAAGGAATGAGTGGGCTGGGATCTTTGCATCTAGTAATATAGATCAGACAAAAGTCTATCCCCGAGTGATGCTATTAATGGAATCTATTGTTTGGGGATACAAAAGTACGAGCGAGTGTGCTCTGTACAGCCTGTGCCGTGTACAGTACACAGATATAGCGGGGGAGAAAGCAGGAGGGAGAAAGCGAGACATCACACCCCTCTTCATTTCTTTGCTTCGCACTTTCTGCTTAGACTACAATCTGGGGGACGAGTTATATGTTGTATTACTAGGTAAAGCATGAGGAACACTTACAGGCTGTACAGAAACACACACAGTAATGCAACTGTTCTTAAATTATAGGACAGCACTGAATAATTTGCATATTGTGATTAGTTAACTAACTACACTTAAAATCTTTCTGGTTGCTTCAATTGTTCTTTCATTTCTGCATATATGAGGGAGGCTGGGACTCTAGAAACCACTCAGTACTAACAAAGCTTCCTTTTACTCTGCTTTGCAATTATATCTGCCTGTATTCTTGATGCTCACAGAGTCATATAAAACAGCTTTCTTCACAACATAAGAAATACTTTAAAAAATATGCTCTCAAAGCTACCGGGGATACATCTGATGTATTTTTCCTCTTCATCTTTTTAAAAAAATGTATTTAATCTTGTGTATTTTCTTCCCTGATTAAACAGGTGATTCAGCACTATTCTAGGAGCCTAGCACTGAGGAGCACCCAGACAGTAACACTGTGCATCTGTACCTCAAACTTAATGGAGAAGAAAATCTGTCAGTAAGTCAAGAGGTTTCTATTTAATGTTTTCTGTAAGGAGGTGAATCTGTTCAGTAAGGTCCCTGGCCAGCAAGTGTGTAGTTTCTCTTTTTCCTTGTCGAAGGGTACTAAAACTCTTCCAGCATTGGGGCTCGGCAATGAATTAACTTTTCCAGAGCACCGTTCCAGGAGTCATCCCTCCTGAACTTATGTGGAAACGGCCTTGCCTTCATGCAGCAATTTTGGGATCTGTGAATTCTGAGAAATTGGTGCTGTTTTCTTTTAATCAAAACTAAAAGATTTGGGTGATTAGTCCTTTGCAAGGCTATTTTCTGTGGGCTTTCCCTGTAGGAAGAGCCATTTGGCCCACAGCTTTCATGTGCTAAATGAAGGTTTGTTTTTAAGTGATGAAAATTCCGTTAGTGTCCTGTGCCATGCAGACTTCCCTCTAAAATAGAGGGATGAAATACATGATGATTAAGGCTTTCAATAAATAGAAATGCTGCTATGAGCTATTCAATGTGGGCTTGATTTCATATTGTTAGCCTAACACAAATTTAGGATGTCTTACAGACCTTCCTCATAACTGTATGGTATAATTGTATGGAAAGCAGAACTGAGAAACCACTCCTGCATATGGTAAAATAGTTACTGAGGTATTTCAGGTTTCTGTATAATTCCCAATTATCAAAAAGGTAACAGCTGCCTTTATCTCAATTTAAAAGAAAAAGCTTATCTATACATAACAGCATTTGTGATGATAATAAAAATATTGGCCTTTGGTACACTTCAAAATTCTTTGTTAGGGAAAAAAAAATTTCTATAAAAGTAAATAATAGTCATATATGAAAATATATTAAATGTTATAGTAATAAGCATTAAAAGTATTTGTCCTTATATAATATCCTAGGATAGGATACATCTACAGATGTATCTGGTACAACTACAGAATTATTACATGTTAAGATAACACACAAAATAAAGCATGATAGGATGGATATGGTAAATAACCACTGTAAATAGCCTGTTCCACTTAAATTTAAGATGTTAATCTTGATTTATGTGATGTTTTATAACACTTTATCCATCTTTCTCAGATATACAGGGAGGGTGGTGGCTGTCCTCCTATAGGGCTGCAGCAACATTTGGTATACAGAACACATCACACTACTGTAGATCTTACCAGTGCCAGTTTTGTTCCACAAAAAGGCAACACAAAGCAGATAATATAGCTCCTCTGTACTGTATAAATCCTGCACTGTAAAAGTCAGCAGCAGTTCACAATATCTGATACTACAGGATGATTTTTGTATGTCCTAATTATATTTCATGCAGAAATGTGAGTTGAACAAGAATGACATGAATAATTATGTATGTTTTACTCATCAATCAACCAGTGCCACCTGGGAGTGAGCTTTATATCCTATATGACCCTGAAATAAAACTTAGTAAATAGATCATGTTATTGAAAGCTCAACAGCTTCTTCCTGAAGTTTCCATGGGGAAGCAGGTGTTCAGCTGATCGGTCACCTTAAAGAAAATCCTAAACAAAAGAATTAAATTTTATCATCCTCAAGCAGTAGTTGTCTGTAAATACAAATACCAGCAAGGAAATCTGCTTAACTTCCCTGAGATCAAAGACAAGGTAATTTAAAAACAACATAAAATGTAAATTTCCATCTAGCATGAAAAAAGTGGTAAGGAAGAAGGCTGCTAATAATTCAGTCTCTTGAACAGACGGTATTCAGAACAGAAGAACTTGTAGTATATGTGACACATACCACAAAGAAAAATCTTTGCCATATGAAATAAGGCACAAGATCTCAAAATAATAAAATGCTTTTACAATTTCATCTCACTTCCCATCTGCAGACATCCATGACCTTCTCATTACTTCATGGGAATATAAAGACATTCCTGGTGCCTCTGCTTCAGTATGTATTTATCATGCACCAACTTTTATCAAAACATTTAGAATAAGGAATAATGAGGCTGCATTTTCAAAACGCTGCAACCACTGGTTTGGTTTTTGCTAGTCGTATATCTGTGCATGTAATCTGCAAATGAAGTCACAATTGCATTTCAGTTCACTAATGTTCGGCAATACAAAATTTATTGTGCCCGCGAAAAGTAAAAAACCTCACCAAACCCCCCAAAATAACCCCTGACCACCAAACATACCAATATATAATCTTCGTGCAATTGATCATTTAAGAATGCTAAGTATCAGCAACACAGCTTAGGCATCCCTTCCAGCCACATACATAGCTTCGCACAGCTTTGAGACTGATAAGATGGGAATATTCCTTTCTGACTCCCTCCATGCTACTATCATTTGAGAATAATTGGCCATTCAGGTCTTTAATTGTGTATGTAGCACCTGCTCTTTGAAAACCCAGCTCATTATGTTTAAAAAGCCCAACAAACCAAAACCACAAATATTTTGTATTCTTATGTCCAGTTGTATCCTGATATTGAAATATTTTTTTTAAATCTTTCTGTCATAGAAATGTAATACAAGCGTGACGTAAAATTGTCCCATAAAATCAGAACAGTCAAGTGTGGTAAATAAAAACCAAGAGGAAAATGACCCTCAGTATACAATGTACAGACCACTGAAACGTTCCCCTCCCTCCTACAAGACCATCTACAAAATATGGTATATTTCAACACTTACGGCTATCGTAGCATATATTGCCCAGGGCACGTCCTGTCTGAAGCAATACTTCCTGGTCTTTGCAGTTTAGGAGTTGCACTAAAGGAGGGATCAACCCAGCATCCACACATGGGTTCCGCATAAACTCTGCAAATAATGAAAAACCTATTAAAGAAAGTCTGCCTTTTTCAGTTTCATCCGTTTTAGTTACACTGGCATTGCAACTGGGCCTTTTGTGAAGCTAAACGTATGCATAGACAAACAATGTAAATTCTCATGCAAGTTCCTAGTGAAGATGCTCAAACTCAGGATTCTGGCTTAAGTTCTTTCCATTATTCATTAATTTAGAAGGAATTATGAGTATTTAATTGACTTCCATGAAAACTAATTTAACATAGCTCAGATTAAGCATGTTTTGAGAATCATAAAGAAATGTTGAGAAGAACAGTATACTTGCAACATTTTTCTCCACCCCTACAAATTAAACATAAATTAAACTACTGAATTACACAAGAGCTGATTTAAAACTAGTACTCATATGCCAAAATGAGCAGTATTTTTTGCATCTCTTCACCTAATTAAACAGAAATGTAAGCCAACATTCAAATCTACTCAAAAGCTTTTGCTTTAAAAAATAAATAAAAGGAATTAAAGCTGAGTAACAGGCTCTTTATCTGGAGGAAAGGAAAAGAAAATGAAGAGAAGGAACGGGAAATAGAAGAGATGCCTGGTCTTTGGGCTCGCATACCCCTTCTCTACAGTGTGACAGTTCCCCACCATGGGAGGAAAGCTAGAGGACCCATCCACTGGGAGGGTCTCTGGCTTCCTATCCTTCCTTCTGCTATGTCCCCTGGTGATGGGGAACCAATATATTATTCACACTGTTACAAGTCATAGATATAGAGTTATCCTAGTGTCAGAGAGTTAAGAACTGGTCTCCAGAAGGAGCTATAGCTTAGGCTGCCCTCTTATACTAGGACCGCACCCTCCAGGCATGCTGCTGTTCATTTTAGAAGGGAAACTTTAAAAAGGCAAGCACCTGATACACTAACAGCGTTACTTAACAGTTTATTAGGCAGCACCCTTCGGAGATATAGCATTGTAGTAGGTGCAGGCAAAAGGTCAACAGGTTTTTGATTTGTTCGGGATTGCCAATTATTTCTCTTCCTGATGCTAGGCTATCTTGGATCTTTCAAAACCAGTTTACCTTTTCGTTATTTAGTCATTTATAAGCCAGAGTGAGCCAGGATGTACAGTCCTCATAAAAAGAGAAGAGAAAGCTTTCTGGTATAGTTACTGGATCAGTAGAATCCCTCACGCAAAGTACTCAGAGATTTCATACAATGCTTGAAGTATAAATGCAAGAACTTCTTAATACTCTCTCTGTTGAATCTATTAAAATACTCTCTGAAGTTTCTGTACCTACAAAAGCTTGTATCTGTAGCAACTAACCTTGCAATGTTGTTTCAGCTATAAAAATCCCATTTTCATAGAGATAACTGGTCCTTGCACACTGATAAGCTTTGATATATCAACGAGTAGATGAAGTACAATCAACAATATTATACATTGGTGTAGGTCCAGTGGAAGACTGGTCAGCACAATAGACCCACTCTCCTAAAATACTGCAATGTTTTAAAACTAGATAGATGCTATGCTAAGGTAAATATGATGGCCTAGGCGATGGTATCAATTCTGTCAAGAACACGATCAAATAACAGATGCATCTCCTCTTTAAAAAGTTTGGCCATGTCCTTACTTTTATCTGCTTCTTTCTTACCACCCACTTTCATCTTCATCCCAATATTTATTTATTTAATGTATTACTTTTTTCCTCTGTCAGTCTTCTCTGTCCCCTCAGCCTCTTCCTTTCTTAATTGTTTACAGAAACTCTTTTCTCTGTTCCTCAGCTCCTCCCTACATCACTCTGTTTTACCCCTACTCCTTCACTATTGTCTCCACACCATCAAAGTCAGATTTTCTTTTCTTTCCCTCCTGGTCTGTGAGAGAAAACGGTAACTTGCTCTCCTCTAAAGGATGTAGAGGTCTCTTTTCTCAGTCTGTTCTGCTGTATGTTTGGGGGTCTTCCCACATGGTGAGAAGGGAAAAGAAATCCTTTCTCCAGCCACCCTCCAGTTGGAGTGAGCAGAAGCTTTCAGCCTCCTATTCAACCACAAAAAATTAGGCAATATGCTGAGCAAACTTGTACTTATCAAGGCCACGTGTAAGGGCAAGAAGTAAAAGAAATGGTGCCATACACAGCAAAACAGATCCATTGAGACAGCAAGAATAGTTGGTAACTGCAATTATATTTGCAGGTGACACTATATAGAAGTAACAGAGGAAAGAGAAGGTAAACAAAAGCAGTCATTTAACCTGGAAGGGAAATGAAGCTGAAGGACACAGAGAAGAATTATTTAAAAAGGTAGGAGGAGAACCACAGAAGGACAAAGTAATGTAAACCAAAGGAGGACAGGATTTCAAAAGAGAATTTAACTGTGTGAGAACATGACAGATCATGAAGTTGGTGTTCTCACTCCCATACCTGTCAAAAAAGAGGAGTCTACAGACTTAGGAAGAGAGTTTAAAAGGTCTGCAGTGGGGGAGAGAAACTCCAGTTAGTGAGGGCATCTGAGCATTCAGTATGCTCAGAGTTGACAGGGAAATGGCAGTAGTTGGAGAAACTAGAGCGATTAAAGGTTTTTTTGTGTGCTTCTGTTTTTAAGATGGGAGAGACTGACACACGCCTATGTTGGGAGGAGAAAGAGTCACACAAGCTGGAGAGGTGAAAGAGAAGAGCAAGGGCACAAAGAGGTGAAAAGGAGGAGATGAAATGTCACAGAACCCTGGAGGCAAGTAGAGGGATTTCACGTGACCAAAAGTGATGAGGGTGGGGAGAGAACCGGATGAAGGGAATGGGAAAAAATAAGAAGTGGGGAAGAAAGAGATTCTATTTTATTTTATCAGTAAAGTGCAGACTAGGAGTCAGAGGCACTACTCCCAGCTCTGACAGCACTACATGGCATGACCATAGGGAAATCATTTCAATTTTCTGTGTTTAATGCCTACTATCTGTAGGATGTTGATAACACAAATTTCTCAGTGCCCTGAAGCTTCTTGAAGAAAAGGTGCTATATAAGCATGGAACATTTTTATCCTCATGTAAGAGGAGGACAAAGAAAACAGAATTCAAATGCAGCATTCCCTGCTATCCTGCTTAAGCAACTATTTTAAGAGGTAGAATCCAAAGAGAAATATGAAGCTCATCTCATTCTTGAAAGCACTGGGCACTTCAAACATTTCTGAATACCCTCACTTTAACCTTAGCTGCCAGAGGTCCCAGTTACACCTGGCAAGAATTCTAAGAAAAAGACAGAAGCTATTTTGTATGATGAACAAGATAAAATGCCAGCTCTTCTGAAGAATGTACTTATAACAGCTATTTAAAAACCTGGCAGGGAAGAGGACAAATTAGAAACTATTTAGAGGTTTCATTTATTAATTCAGATTGAAAGGTACTGGCTAAAATGCTCTGTGAGAGAATCTTGCAGGAAACCATGCACAGTAATCAATTAAGCTATCATGAATGTTGTTTTTATTCTTAACCTCACTTTTGAGGTAGGAGCTAACAGGACTTGACAGTCGATTACAATAATCTAAATACATATATTAAGAATTTATTAAGTACAGGAAAAGAATGTGATAGGGTTGGGTGAATCTCTGTAGTTCTGAAACATTTTTAAGTTTAAATTATTTACAGGTTAGATGCTTATCTAAATAACCTGGAATCTTAAAAACGAATATAATAGTGGAAATATATATATATAATATATATAATAGTGGAAATAGTGGAAGTATGTCTTCTCTTCTTGTTAATGTTGTCTCTGAATGTCCATGTATAATATTGTCTCAAAATCAGAGAATTAAAAGAATTATGGAAAAATTAACAGTGCATTATATGAAGATTGCCCATATCCTATGGTTAGAAACTCAGATAACATCAGTATTCTTGGAATTTTAAATTAGACTTTACTAACATATTGAATAGATGAAGAAAATTGATTTTATAGGGTGGTGTTTTTTTTCCCTAAATGAAATTAGAATTTGGCAGGAAAAAGAGTTGAATATTTAGGATTATATACACCACAGGAAACTAATGGCATAGTTCACACCCTGACATTAATTGAATATAGCAAAGGGAGATTTAAACAGATAAAGATTGCTTCATCATTCCATAAGTGGAAAAGTAGAATTTAAATTAGATGTATTTGATTACTAATTCAACACACACACATGAAAAGAATTCTGAACACTACAGTTCAACTTAGATTGAATGCTCAAACCATCATCCTGGAACTGGTTCCCTAAACTGAACTGATTCCACACCTGAAACCAGTTTTCAAAGCTGGTGTTTCCTAAGGTTTATGCAAGGTGCTTGTCCCCAGTTCCTATCTTTAAAAGATAATTCTTATAAAGAGAAAATATTTTTAAATAGTTTTAGATTATCTTCTATGTTATATATATACATAATACATACCAAAATGGATGCATGATCCTCATTTGGGATCTTGGGCTGTCTCTCTAAGAAAGTAATGCTCTTAACTAGGAGCTAGGAGTAACTGTTCTTAGTATGGTATTAGAGGCCTCATAATGGTAATAATGTACTCACAAATATCAACCCAGGGAAACAATCTGTTTTCCCTGAACCACACTTATACAAACTGCAGTTGTAACTATATGCACTATATGTAACTGTATGCACAAATGATGCACATCATCTTTTATATATGTATTTCATAAAGCCTATGACTTGGTATTTTTGTCCAATGAAATATACTATAGATTATCTAAAAACTAAATAGCATAAAAGTAAGAACTAAAAAATTTCCAGCAGCTAAATGCTGCTTTGATTGTATTAACAAGTGGAGAAACAAAATTTGACAAGACAAAAACAAAAAGAGTGAAAAGGAGGATATGAAAGATGTCTAATCTACAAAATGAAAACATAAATGAAGTAAAACATACTGACAAGTGAGGTGAAAAACTGAAGATGTTCCAGCAGAAAAGTTCTTGTAGAAAACCTCACCATTTCTGGCTACTTCTGCTATGATGTTAGCTACTTTTGCAGTGCAGGATGACTGTGGTGTCAACAGACTCGCGAACACCTGAAGAACTCCACTTTTCTGGATTTTTTCACTTGTCTCCGTATCTGAAAAACACATCACACAAAAATGACTTGAGTATTAGCCTGCCTTGGGAAAAAAAGAAAGAAAAGCAGGGGAAAGTAAAATCTTCCTAAAGATAATTCTCAAAGCAACTATTTTTCTATGCAGAGACTGACATTTCAGTGATCATGTTTATTTGACATGATTTGCTCACAGAAATTAACACTTTATCTTTCATAATCAGTTAAGTCAGTTCATAAGTGACTCTCTTATGTCAGTAAATGCATACACATAACCATGTATACATACAAAAACTACGGCTGAGACTGGTAGAAAGAATTAAGGTTGTGGAGTGGTGTGCAGCAGCCTAATGTATTAAGTAAAAATCAGGCACCAGTACTCTGAAGCGACTAACTGTAGGAAGCGCACAGGGAATGATGGGGGACTTCATTACAGCTGAGGGCACAGACAGCTAAATGCAGCACGCGAGTATGAAACTGTAGAAGACAGAGAGCTAAGCAGATCCTGGTCTAAACTCTTCTCCTCAGCTGAAGTATCTTCAAAGTTACTTTGCTAAGCTACAGTAACCCCGGGATAGTTCCAGTCACAGGGAAAGGAAAAAGTATCGCTGAGGTCCTTATAGTAGCAATCCAGGATTTTAGGAGGAATCTTTTCCTCTTTCGTCCTGTAGCACAGAAGGAATTGCACAGCTGCCCCATAAATGGGCTCCACCTGGCATTGCTGGAAAACAGCTCTGTAACAAACTGAAAATCAACACTGATTCAATAGCATTTAAAGAAATGGTACTAGATGCTAAAATGCCTTAGCCTAATGCTTTCAAATAACTGCACATTTGAGATGAATATTAGTGTGATATGCACTAAGATTAGGTGGTAGCTACCACTTTAGAAATGCAGTCTGACTCCTATTGCCACTCCTACCAAAAGCTAATTGCATTCTGCAAGGATGTCTTTGAGATGCTCTAGTTGATGACTTCCACAAAGCAAAACAAATCCCTCTGAATGCAAGTCTGTTGTTCGACAACTCCCTCTCTTAGGGGCCTTTTTAAGTGCACTTCCTGTGTTATCTTGGGATGCTGGTCTTTGGCTAGGGCTACTCATCTACTGTAGTGATGACACCTGATTACAACCAGGCTAGGTACAGAATGAAAATTGATTCATTGAAGTCTATTATGGAGTTTCAACCTATACATAATGTAAGTGCTAATTATTATTAATCTGTTTGCAATCTAGTTAACTGCAATTTTTTTAATGCTCTCAGAAGCCCTCTCAGTAAATACAATGTAAATGAGTTATGACTGACTTGGAAGCTTTTAGAAGTTCTGATATATAGCCTGTACTTTGTAAATATATTCTCCCATGGATATATATGGATGAAAGAAAAGCTTGAATCCAGAGAAAATCCTATCAAGCCTAAAGACTGGTACAGACATATCTTGTGTATCTATTAAAGAAGAGATTCCTCCTTCCCCCTAAGTTAAAAAACTGAAGTGCAGAATTCAAAATCGAAAATGGAGATATTTGCTAACCTGCATAATGTTAATCAGAATTAGCAGGCAGGAGACATTAATGTATTTTCTCCTGCCAAACTGGTGAGATATACAGTATCCAGTCTTATTTTTATGGTCTGCACTTTGATGGACTCATTTTTGTGCAATGCATAAATTGCATAAATAGAACAAAATATATCATCCAAGAAGTGGGGAAAATAAAATTAAATGCTTCTTCAGGCCGGTCGTGTGTAGCAGATATGCTCTGATTTATTTTATTAAGATAAGCAGGAGAGTGCCAATAAAAACACAGCGCTTAATAGACCTGTCGGAAATTGGGATATCAGCTAGCTGATACCACAAAGATGAAAACAGAAATAACATTGACTTTTCTCTCACTCTTAAGCATTACAAGAGCCACAACTGCATATACCCTCCCCCTGAAAAAACCAGCATCCTGCTGGCTCTTGTTACCCAGGCAGAGTAGCAACGTGAAGCTTTTGCTAGTCACAAAGGAGGGAAGACTGATTAATTTGTCTAACAGTGTCCCTCTCCTGTCGCAGGGCAGGGACAGCCACCCTCTCCAAGCAAGTGCCCAAGCATAATTGCTTGAGGGGAACCACAGGTCCCTGGCATCAGGCAGGAAGACGGCCACTAGCTACACAGCCCGCAGTGTACCTGGAGGCATTTTGCCAGTAATTGCCCTGGGTGTAAAAACCGCCACAGGGCATTTCAACTTGTCCAGTGGAAGACTACCTCAGCCCTGCCCTTCATCTGCAGAGCATCTATTATTTAGCACTTGGTGTAATATACAAATTAATCCAGTGTCGAAATAGAGATACGAGAGTATGACGTTAAATTTTTGCAGGCAGTTTATGTGTCTGTGTGTGACTGTGTGCACAAGTCTACGTGCAGTTCAAGACCCTATTCTGCAGGACGCACTGAAGGCATAACTGTGGTAGTAAAGGTTGCAGCTGTAGAGAGAGTTGTAAAGTAAATAACTAAGCTAAATCAAGCCAAGCTTTTCTTCTCCTTTGATTCTTCCACTTGCTAGTTGCACTGTGAGGGCAGGGGCTTTAGGAAGAAGCATGGACTTGGACAGACTGCCCACCCACTAATGCCGGTGTGCCTCTGTCCCTTTTTGCTCAGCTTCCTATAACAGAGTCCTGCATAAAAGGCAAAGGGACATAGACACCTGCGAGTGACAGAAAGGAAGGAAAAAAGGGGTGATGGTGGTGGTTATCCTTTTGGAAAGGAAAAGGAAGGGTCATGTTTATATAGCAATATTTCCAGTATGACTGTGAAAAACATTATTCAGTTTTCCTCCTGCAAAGCCCAAGACTAGGAAATCACATGCTCATATTGCCAGAGGGCTGGTGCCCACAGCCCGCCCTCGGCCTAGCAACGGTTTTGGGTTTGTTGAGAATTATAAAATTGCTGATGGCTCTACCATAGACAATTCTCAATCCTTTTCTTTATTTGTTCTCTTCACAGGCACCAGCAAAGGCCTAGCTGGGTTCCTGTTTTGTGCGGGTATGCATGAGAGAGGTATTATTATTTGCTAAGGATATGTATCTGCTGCCTGCTAGTTTCATTCCCGGCTTCCTACCAAATCATTAGAAAGATAAACTCTACTGAAATGTTACTTTGCTACAATATATTGTCAATTGTAGTTCGATCAAGTAAAACCAAACAGTGTTTCCATAGGTGCAAGAACGATCTAAGCAAAGTCTTCACATATAATCTATTCTCATCTTTTCTATAATGGAAAAGATAGGGAATTACAGCCAGTATTAACCATGTGCTAACAAGCTGGCTTTTGCCTACCATTTGAACTCCTTTAGCAGAACTGCATGGACCATCCCCTTTCAAATGTGCTACATTTGTGGCTTAAGGAAACCTGATAATCCAGGCAGACTGATGTTAGAGTGCCACACTTAAAAATCCTTTTGCTGTATGTGCATGTCCAGATTTCAAAAGCTTTCTCTTAAAGCCTGATTTTCAGTCTGCATCCACCCACCCACCTATAGAGAACCCCCTGCTCCCTATCTCGAAGCAAAGAAACTGTAGGACTGTAATAATGCTGCTTAGGAACAGTCCCTTCGCACACAATACGATACAGTAATGTGCCAAGGCAGCGTAATTGGGGGGGAAAAAAAACCTAAGGTTAAACTTGCAGCTTTAGATGTCTCTTTATATTGCTAGGTATCAAGACAAAGAGTATGTTAGATCACACAGTGCCAAATCTTATTAATGTCATAGCAGGGTGATTAAAATGTCAATATCCTTGCTTTTCATGGTTTTTGTAGTGCCTGAAGTCAAAATAATAAAGGGCGTGGGCAGGAAATTCTTTAATGCCACAGATCAGAGCTGGAGAGCTGAGCACCGGGGCTATCAGGCTGCTTAATTAAGTAGCAGAAATCACTGTAGGAAAAAAATCCAATGAGTGTCTCAAATTAAATTGTACACTCTTTCCCTTTCAGCTCTATTTCCTGTTAAATTTCACTCTTCTCTATTTCATTCTTTTCTCATCTCTGCATCATTTCTTCCATCTTCATATGAAAAAAAGGCACAGAGGGAGAAGGGAAGGGAAAGGCTTATCTGTCAGAAGTGCTACTCCTTTGCACTTGCTAGCAGAAGGAAACTATTGGTGCATCGTTCCTGTCCTCTTTGAACAATGAGTTTAAATTACACTATTAGATGGTTTTGTGGTACAAGCAATTTTGCATTCTAGCAGAAAAAGAGTTTAAAATAACCCAACAGTAGTGACAGCCTAGTGCTGCAATAATTCCCATATTGTGGAGCTTTACATGAGAAATGAGGCACACCACAGAATTGCAAATGAGGAAATCCATGAGTGTCCTCTTTATTAAACCAACTGTGTTTGTGATGTATTCTTCTGAAAAATGTATGTATTGGAGCTGCAAATATGTTTTAGAAACCTCCTGAAACCACTGTAGAAAATTATCTTTGCTTTCTAGTGTCCCTCCCACATGCACTCTCATCAGAAAGAGGAGGATGAACACATGAATAAATAATGATGAGCCACGTACACCATGAAAGGAACCTTCCATTTGCTCTTTCGGAAGGCAGAAGGGAGGGGAATGAAGGGGGCGAGCGATATCTTTCTAATCGTCACACCCTCCTATCCACTGCGGTAAAAGAGGTTCCTCTGACCCAGAGCATGTATTCAGGCGCTCTCAGTATATTGCCTCCCTCAAGAAGCATTGTCTATCTCTGTAGTCTCCTACTGTATGTTCCAAAACCCAAAATGGAGAGTTTTAGTCTGACTACAGGAATGCAAGAAAGTGGGTTGCAAAGAGCCTCAGTAAAAACAGATGATCTCATGCAACAAAGCATACTGCTAATACAGGAGAATTTTGCCTAGCACTTCTTAGCTAAAAAGACTGTCCCAATTATCAAGATTTATTTTACAGAACAAAGTCCACTATTAATAATCTATATAGAGAAACAGTTTACATATAGAAACAAATACATAAAAATGACTTTCTGTTGGCATGTTCCTCCCCACATGGGGAAATGCCCACAAATAGAAGCCACTTCTTCACTTCCCCTTCAAACCGGACCCCAGGAGGTAGGGAGGGAAGCTTCTCCCTTAGCTGTGAGAACATTTCCATCACGGTGTTTGTTCTGTCCCTGCCAACAGCAACATGGCAACTTCAGCTCCTATTTTTAATCAAGAAACAGAGATAGTGCACAGATGTTTGTAATTAAAATCTCAGCTCTAACAAGGAAGGAAGGACAGATGGAGAGAGACAGATTCACCAACCAACTAGCTGCCTGATCCCCACTGATTAAATATTCCAAAAGCTCTATCCAAAGAATAAAAGTGACTTTCAGGATGAGACCCACCCCTTGAATAGCCTGTTGCAGGCACCAATGCAATAATTTAATGAATATACATACCACCTTTGGCTTCTATGAGGAAATAAGCATATTAACACCTTTATGGATACAGCACAGCACAAAGCAGCATATTAAAGTGAGGCAGCTATGATTCTGTGATTTCCTGAACTGGATCTAGTTTAGAGCCCTGACAGAAAAAGTTGGGTAGATTTAGTTGAAGTATTAGTTCTCCCCACATCCTTCTGCCGCACCCTCTGCAGGAGGTTGCCACTTTGGTAGCGCCGTTGCTGAAAGAGTCGGATATTAGTGCCACCGCTGCCCTAGTTCATGGTCTGGCATCTTAGTACAAATGCAGTACTGTCACCCATTAGCAGCTTCGCTTTTTATAATCAGCTTGTGTGGACATTTTAATCTGCCTCCTCCATTGTTTGTACTAACGGGATTTATCATAGGACTGAGTAAAGCCTTAAGCATCCTTGTGCTTTAGTTTTTCAATCTGTATAACGGAAACACAAGACCCAGAGTATAAAATCCTTTTTCTGCATTTGATTTAGTCTAAAAATCTAATCAGATTTGAAAGCTGTGCACAATATTTGCAGGAAATATTTCATATTCCTGTTAAGCAATCTCTTAAGATTGCTCTCAAGCAAGCTGAAATGCGTGCTGTGAAATTCTGCCCAATGCTTATTGGGAGATTATGTCTACAAAGAACTTTTTTTATTCAAGTTCCTTAAATAATGGTTTAAAAAAGTTATGCTGGCCAAGTAGGTTAAGAAAAAAGCCTAATTTAAAAATGATCATGTTTGTAAGTCACAAGGGACTGGGTCAAAGCTAAGAATGAAATTTCAAACCTAAAATTGTGAATTACATGATCACTCAATACAAATTTTTGTAAAGAATAGATCTTTTCCTTTGCTTCTGTATTGCATTTCAAAAATGCAGTCTAGAAAGAAATTTCTAAATTCTATTATCTGGAATTGGTATTCACTGAGGCCTTCTGAGAAGAAAAAATATATAACACTTAATCTTTATTTGGCACATTGTATATTCAAAGAATAGCATTTGGAATTTAACACTTGGATAAACATCATTTAACTATTTGGCACTAAGTAAATACATCACTATTATGAGGAACGTATGTAAAATATAAGCCCACTAAGCAGCCGTGATTACCATTCAGTATCATTAGGCTAAGCTAGTTTACTGGGAGATAGTCCAATAGAAAGCAGTCACCTTGATTTATTGCGTTCCAATTAAACAGGTATACTGTAATAATATATAAAGCATTTACCATAAAACATTCCTGGATTATATGTATACAGTGCCATGAAAATGCTAAGATGCAGTAAGCATCCTTCTGTGGCAAAGAGAAGAAACACTTTATACCCTGATATCTGAGACAAAATTCCCTATTACAAAAAATGCATCAGGATTCTGCTACTTTCAGAAACACATTTGATGAAGATAAACTTAATGGCAGGCAATAAGCTTAAGTGGCTGAGCTGGCCTAATTAGATTCAAACCTCTGGCTCCACTATGAGAGAGTATCATCATCAGAGACGCACCAGAAATTCCTGCTAGTTTGAGAATGCTGGTGTAAGATGTGCTCTCTTTTCGGTTTTGAGAGTTTCCTACCAGCAAAAGCACTTTTGTTGATGCAGCTACACTGCAAAAGCTAGACAAATATGAAAATAAGTGTGTTTTGTTGGTAGCGTTACTTTTGGAGAGATATAGTATAAGGCACTGTAGCAAAGGAATACTTTTGCCAGTAGAAACTGCATCTGTATTAAAGTGGTTTCCATCCTCTCTAGTACAAAGCAGGGCTAAGACTTCCCTAGCAGCAGAATATAAAAGCTTGCTTGGAGTTTTATGTACTATCTTCATTTTCTTACCAAAATAATCCCTCTATATGAAAATGCTCCTGTCAAAAAAAATTCCTCCATCTGTAATCAATTATCATTTTATGTGAGCATTAGACTTGGATAGTATGTATATAAGCCAATCAAAATGATTTTTGGTCATGCAAGATGTTCTTTATTATGTTAAATGTTATATTATTTTCTATTAATATTTATGCTGTGAAATATAATTCAACTGTAAAAGCTAAATAATGATGTTATGCTTTCTGTTTTTCTTTTTATTTCATTATATCCCCCATCAGGAAGACCAGCTTTAGGTAACGCTCAGTCAAGACAGTGTATTAAGAAATAAACTGGAAATATACCTTTGAAGAAAACATACTTTCCTTGACTCACTGTGACTCATAGCCTGTAAGAATCAAGACGAATGGTGATCCAAAACAATGAAATTACAAAAAGATGGTGTACACATTTTGGCTCTGAACATGCAAATGCTTTACCGTGCACATAGCTTTATATATACAAGTAGGCTTCTTGAGCTTCACGGTACTACCTAAAGGTAAGAATCTCTGTCTTTACGGATAAGAATATATCCAAATGTTTGCATAATCAGCACCTTTATTTATATTACTTTCACTATCTTTATTCTGTGCTCTGAACATATGCACTACAGTGTTCTATAACATACTAAGCTAAATCAATACAGATGCTGAGTATAAGCAGCTGCTCCAGAAGGCAGTGGGAATTACAAAGATACGGTGTCTCTCACAGCTTGGATAGCTGCATTTAGTTAGTTGGTTTTCTTTCAAAATTATCTTTAAATCTGACCTTCCTTTCTCCCGTTTCTTTCTGCCCTTTTAAAAATCTTATGCACTACTTTGTTACTCATCCACTCTTACTCTCATCTCTTTCTTTTTTGTTTCTATTCCCTCTCCCTCCCTTGGTTTGAGGAGACAGATTAATAACATTATCCTTGCACCACTGAAGTCCAAAGAAGCAGGATCAAGGCTTAGCAGCTGCTAAACAGACAACACTTCATGTCTCCAATGGGCAAAGAAAACAAGCTGTTCAAGGTACTACAGGCAGCTCAGTGCTACTTTTAATATTTTAGTAGTTTCCTAGAAAAACTAGGACCAGTAAAGTAGTAAAATCTGTGTCACAGGCTAAGGCCACCATTTTGCTATAGGATAGTTTTCATTCCAGCAGATAATTATAGACTATAGTAGATAACCAGCAATAATACCGTTCTGTTTTTGTCTTTTTGGCGAGGGTGTGTGTGAGATTCTAGCTTTCATCTGCATATTTCCATTTCATGGATAAACACCATAAATGTCTGTTGCTTGTCTGGATGCTCAACCTGGGACTCTCTGCTGCACACGGGACTAACAGGCAGGCAGCCATGCTGTGTCAGAATAGGCGCCCATGGGTGTTATTGCCTCTCTTGTATGCGGATGACACAGAGTGGAGATTATTGGAGGGCAGGCCCGGGGAGGCTCTCATAAGAGCAAAAATCTCCTTGGAAGGGAGACTGTTGCTAAAAAGGGGTAGAGAGATGCCATTTGACATTGGACTGAATTGTACTAGTTATCCATTGGGTTAACAGACCACTGATCAAATTGATATTACTGGACACATGCTCACCTGTGATATGCTGTCATGATGTACTTGTGCACTGGCCAGTGTTGACAGGGCTGACTTGTTAGTGGTGTGTATTAGATCTGTGTTGGGATGCTGACTGCGCTTCTTTATTTATGTGAGACAACAGTAGCCGAAAGTTAATCCTACATGGGAAGATTAGAATATGGCCTCCAGGTGGTTCATTTTGCATTGTTTTAACCTGTAATGCTGCGCAAGAATTCACAATCATGAAAGCAGAGCTGCTCAATCAAAATCTGCCTGAAGTAAGAAACCTCCGTTTACTCTCATTCTCCTCAAACACTCACTTCAGAACTGAAAAAGGCTAGCTTGATGATGTTTAAGGCAAGGTGTGCTTGAGCAAACTGTGGCATGTAGAGGTTTTTTTCTCCGTGTTTCCGAAAGGGAAATGCGTCAGCTTAAAATATCTAGCCAATAGAAAAAAAAGGAAAGTGATTTCAGGTACTGTTTATACCTTAGAATACTTCCTCCAGCACAAGAAGCTCTACGACTAGTTTTTTCTATGTTTGGAGGGTGAGGATAACAAGTCCAATATTAATGTGTGAGAGAATCATGAAAACAAAATGTGAAATGACTACTGCTTGATCTTGTAGGTGCTAAACAGGTACAAAATTTCACTGAAATTAAATGGTACTCTAATGCACTAAAAGTTAAGCACATAGATGCTTACTTGATGCTGCCAATAAAATAAGTAAGATGATTATGTATGCAGAACTGCCAAAGATGTACAAAAAGGAAACAGCCTTAATAGCATTAAGCACGTCAGAAGCATTAATAGTGGCAGTAAAACATTTGATAAATTTCAGAGAGAAGCAATTTTTTTTAGTTGAGATCTGAATTTAACAATTACAATTTTTTTTTCTGAATTTTCCATTATTTTGCTGCTCCAGTACAGGAACTGTTTTGTCTTCTGTACCTAGCGGAGATCAGAAAAAGTAACCCCAAACATAGGAAGAATATGAATGCTTACTAAACTCAACAGCGTATGGAAGTCACAGCTATAAAGAACAGAATAAAATCAAGAATTTCCAACTCAAACGTAACCTCTGTGTTAACATATGGTTGTGAGAACTGGAAATCTACCAAAACATTAAAGACAGGAAACTTGATGCCTTTAAAACAGGTGCCTAGAGAAGATTCTGGGCATTGGACGGAAAATTTCATCACCAATGAAGGAATGTGAGAGATCAGCAAATAGCAGTCTTGACTGAAATTCAACATTTTGTCATGCACTCCAGATGTCAACACATCCTCCTCTGTGATGCCATCAAATGGAAACCAACTGGTTTGAGAAAACCCACTGGCGACTTTCAAGAGAAGCTGTAGGTAGGAGGACTGAGCGGATAATCTCAACACCATAAAGCAGAAAGAAAGTGCAGGAAATAACGGAGAAGTCTCCCAGCCACTGTTCAGAAAGTTTGTAACATAGTGTTATCCTCCATGATGCAACACAGTGAGTATATTCAAAGAAAACAGCGCTAGAGAATAGGGCCACATGTTTTGTGGCAAAATAAAATAGTATAAAGTAACTGTTCATCATGGGGAAAAAATATATTACATGCCAAAGAAGTCTTAGAATAACCCTTAAATTTGCAGTTTCAAACATGAAGTTAAAATTTTCATGTATCATTTGATGATTCCTTGAGTTACCATGTCTCTGTGTAGTTTAACAAATACCAAACTGTGCATCTTGGCCAATCACATCTACCATGTAAATGTAATTATCTTAAACCTTCTTCACCGAACTTTAAGTGATTTCCAAATTTACTAAATCCCTTTTGGGAATGGGGCCTTGGCTTCTCACTTAAGCATTTTTTGGCGTAATTTTCCTTCAGATGTTACCAGCATTTTTATATACAAATGTCCAAACTTAAAGACTTAGTCCCCCCAAAAATCTGTGCAAAACTGCAACTTCAAATTAGAAATTACTTTCAAGAACTTAGCCGCATGTATTTTTACTAGTAGTTCTTAAAGACTGACCTGACACACAGTTGATGAAGAGAAGCTAGATGGCGAGGAAATCCATCAGATTGTTTTGAAAGGCATGTGCTAGCCTTTGCATTTTAGTTATGTGCCAGACATCTTTCAGAGCCAGGTGCTGAAGGCTGGGATTAGTGGGCATTTTCAGCCTCTTACACTGAGCGTACCAGAGCCAAAAATAACATTCTCAGCAGATTTTCAGGTTTCTCATCTGTCAAATCTGGGTTATGTCTGCTATTACCTCCTGTATCTGAAACATGGCATGTCTGGACTAGCAATAATATTTTTTTGGTTACTGTAATAATTGTGTCCCAGAAGGCCTGTGACTTAAGAGAAAAGCTGTATTTCTTCCTTGTTTTCTCACGAAGTCCTTTCTTGTGGGCCACTCTTTGTCAATCTTAGGATAACTGCATTTCTTTGATAGGCACCATACTTATGAGACAGCTTTAACAGGTGACGGCCGATACTGTTTTCTATTTTACCTCCTTGTACAATACAATCAAACTTTTGCTCCCCAAATCCAATAGTATATAGCCCTAATGTATAAAGTATATAAATTTTCAACATATTTTTCTCCAGTGCATAACTGGTTTACTCCTTCTTTTTCTAAGTTTTCTTAATAAAATAGATTCTAAGCTGAAAAGCATAGGTTATGATTTATCATATTTTTCTCTGTTTAACTTGCCATTGATTAAGGCCTAAACTGAAAATACCTGAGCTGATAAAATCACAAATGGATGAATTCATATCCATTTCATTGTATCACAGGTCTTTTTCTTTATACAACAGATTAAGTTCTAAACAGTATGTCCTTTGAATTATGATAATAACAATGTAATCCAATGTCATTCTTTACTTTCCTCATGTAATTTCACAGCTTCAAGTGGTATTTGTAACATGTGCTTTTAAAACAAAAACTCTTAAACCAGATAATTCTTTTCTTTCTTATAACATAGGTTTTGGTTCCAAAATAGAAAACATCATCAAAAAGTAGTAATATTCAGTAATATACCAAGCATAATGATGCCACTATAGCTGGTATTTAATACTGTCATTTTACTACAGTATTTACTTTGAGGATTTCTGTTGGTCAGGAAGACAAATATACCTTCCTTGTATCTTTAGTGCAACATTCGGTTCCGCTTGTAAATAGGGGCAGAATGTAAATAGTTCAGAGAATGTTCCTCTATAAGTTCTCATGAAAAAACAAAACAAAGCAAAAAGACCTTTGATTTCAAAGCTGCTAAATATGGCAGAAGTTTAGTAAAAATATCAGAGTAAACTTACAGCTCTCCTAACTATACAATAAGAATGGCCATGACCCCTACGCAAATGGTCCTGGGTGTAGACAGCAATTTAACATTTGTGTGTTGGGCAGAGGGCAGCCTGAAGCCCAGGGAACTTGCTCCCTGTTCTGCAGTGAATGCAGGAGAAGGTCTATCTGCACTTCTCGGTGAAAAATACATCCAGATTCACCTACTAGAGCTCCCCTTCCCCCAATTTCCTCCTGTGGATTTTTCTGCAGACTTTTATTTAATTTTTTGCTTTACAGAAATTATTATAAAGCAGCTACAAGATAAGCTGCCTATTTCTCCGGCTTACTGCGGGGGGATTTGAGAAAACGATCCAAAAATCATGTTTGTAAACCAGTCTCAAATTATAATGTAAGGAATTCTGTTGTATTAAACATAAAATTAAATTTCAGTTTGTAATGCATAGTTAATCTTATACTTGTTTTTCTAAGCAGAATCACAAAAAACCTGCAGAACCTCAGAACTGAATTCTGTGACAAAGCATTTCCTCATCCTTCTTTGCCTTTTCTAATTGTTATAATTCTTCACTCCATATTACTGTGAACAGCCTGCTTCCAGATCAGCAAAATTCATTCTTGACTGTAGCACACCAAGGCATGCCTGTACAGAAATAATCCAAATTGTACAAAGCAGGCAATAGAGTCATTTGTTTAATACATAGTTTTTAAAAGAAAATAGATGCAACGCAAGAATTTCTCCTCCTGCTTCTGTAGAAGCCAGTATTTCATTCAGTGCATGACTGATTCTGTTTCTTTGTTGCTCACATTGCTTATGGATCATGCGCCACAGGTTTCCTCTAAAAATCTAAAATAGGGAAAGTTTAGCAATTTAGAGATGATTAATGCTTGATGGGTGGTGAGAGACAAGCATTCATGTCTTCCTTTTAGGAAGTATGGTGGACAGACCCACAGCTTATGTGAATGAGGAAGATCCACTGAGGTGAATGGAGCTGGGCTGATTCACAGTAGCTGGGAATCTAGACTCATGTCTTCACTACAGCTGCCCTTACGTGGGCAAATCCCAACGGTGCCAATTGACTTCACTGGGAATGCTGAAGGAAGTCCAAAAAATAAGGTACATTCTTGTTATTTTAGAGAGTTTCTAATGCATGTTTTTCTCTTATTCCTCTTTCATTGTTGCCTCTTTCATCCTAAACTCCTCAGTTTTATCTTGTGCTTCTAGCTAGTTCACATGGCCGTACATGACTGGCATCAGCCAGAAGTGCTGGTGACAGATAGGAACTAAAATATCTGCATTGATAGGAATAAACATCTCTCTAAACAATGTTTCCTAAAGAAACCATCCGTGCAGGATTTTCAGACCTGGGTCTCAGATGTGAAGGGCTATGTAAATATCTCCCTAGACAAATAGTAGCTAAAAATTGATTTTGGCTTGCCATATATTTACTAATAGTCATCACATTCAGCAGACTACTTGGTTCACCCTCGTCTAGCACAGCACACGTGTATGTATATGCCTTAATTTGGTTGGCATAACAAATAGCAGAATAGCTCAGAGGGCTGGACAGCGGCGATCATGTTCCAGGGCACTACAGCCTGTCTGGGATTATCAAAAGATTGGTTGTCAAAAGGGATGTGAGAAACAAAAGAAAAAAAGCATATTATATTAAAAAATAAATAAATAAATAAATTGAACCAACAACATTCATCACAGTTTTGTAAGCCCTTTCTGTGTGGTATGCAATATAGGTACTGAAAGAAAGTAATTTACACTGTTTTAACATACTGAAAGGTTAAAAGATTGTATGCGAAGTAAGTGAAACTACTGTTGTCCCTGTATTGTTAGAGATGAAGGAAAGTAACTTATGTTTCCACAGCAACCACAACTGTATGTTGCATTCACGCAGTTAGAAATTAAAAGTAGCATAATAACATTCATAAGCACATGCAATATATCCAAGTAAAAGTTGAGGGAATGATACATTTTTATTTCCTTTGTTAAAATCAAAATATTACATTAACACTGGGTTTGATTGGGGTTTTGGTTGGCAGTAGACAGTGGTTTGTATCAGTATATTAATAAAATAGTAAATTTTATATAAGTTAAAATAGTATTTCCATCTCTAAGTCTTAATGAAGTGAGTAAAACTAAGTTCTGTGATTTATGATACCACCACAAACTTGCAATGAAATCACAGACCCGTAAGATTCTCTTAAAACATACTCTATTCCTTGCATGGCTTATTTTTCTAGTGTTACTCTCATATGATGATTTACTGAACTATGATCAGAATTTTAGTTTCATTAATATAATTGTACACATGAGAATATACTAAAGGAAAGCAGAATAATTATTTCAGAAGTCTTATTTAAATTATTTCTTTGTTATGATTAACATACAATTTATTATACTCAGATTACTAGCTATTACTATATAATCTCGCCTTTTATCTTTCAAGGCTCTTTGGTGAAAACTTTGCTATTTTAATATTATGTGGAGACATAAGAAATGGAACTTTCCCATATAAAACATATTCCACATTATCTACCTAGACATTATTTAATTCTACCTTCAAAAGAACGGACTAGCTATGAATCATTATGGTGTTATTCCATGCACTCTGGGGACATTCTGTACAGTATGAACAGGCTTTGGAACAGCCCTGGCAAATTCCCTTAAGTTAAAAAAAAGAAACAAAAAAAAGTCTGACTATTAGTCCTTTAAAATTTGTTTTAAGAATGGCTTATTGTCCAGTCTTCCAAAGGTGAAAAATCTGGGAGAAACTAGATGATAGTGTATCTTTGCATTGTAGCTCACTGGTTCTCCTGCTCCAATTCATTTTAGGCAAATCAATTTATTTAAATAGTGATTTAAATAAGAGAAAAATGTTGAATTGACAGTATCAAAAACTGTTTCACAAAAAGATCACATTTTTATATCTCAGGTTGGATATTTGACTTTAAATTGTTTAAATTATGCTCTCTGAAGAGTACAGAAGTCCCTCTTAGGCCATTCTGTCATGTTGTCTTGCTTTGTCATTGCTTCATGTGTTACTATTTATTAATGTAAAATTTTGTTTGCTATTTCTGTGAAATGACTGACTGCTAATGATATCCAACATTTGTGATCACTTAGCCCTAAATGTTGCTTTATATATATATACACACACACACGCACAGACATATATAGATATGCATGTAGTATCTGTGTGAGTGTGTATGCGCATATGTATTTGTGTTTGTGTATATATATCAACACACACACACATGCTTGATATACACTATACCTGACCAAAAAAATCGACATATTAAAATTAACTGGATGGATGAGAACTGTGGGAAATGACATTCGTTAGTTGCTTTGTCAGAGGAAGGGTAGATACAATATATTGATAAACCAATAATAACTAAGAGACTGTGTTGTTTGTAAAGTCAATTCTGTGCTATAACTATTTGTTAAACCAATTTATTACATGCAATTTACCAAATAATCTCTGATGTGTGGACTGATCCAATTCTACCTCAATTATAGAGAGCTCAAAGATGTTTAGATATATAACATATCATAGTTCATCTGGGTTATATTCACCTTATTGACTGATGCCCGAAGAACAGAGTAAATTGTGGGGAGATTATGGTGAAATTTTGTGAACCACCTAAAAGAGAGAGCTCAAAGTCCTAATAATCTGCTTATCTGATTTGACAGTCACGAGAGCAGAAGAGAGATTTCAGAAGGAAGAGCTGAGCCCTAGACAGAGACAGAAGAGAGTCATTTGCTTGCAAGGAAGAATTGGTATGTTTGTTTATACGTTAGTCAAAATCATTTTGCATTTGCCAAACTTGTCCTGGGTCACAGCTATGTGACAGGCAAAATGATAAACTCTGCTATTAACACAAAGTACTTCATCATTTTGCATATCTTTTTTTCTTACTATGTATCTTTTAAGTATGAGACTGTCCAGTGGGTAAAAGTATTGAAAATACCTTATAAATAAATCCATAGCAAAAAGGATTTATCATTTTAAAAATATGTTGGTCTAAAAAAACAAATAGTTTATTATCTCCTGGATAACATCTCCTTGCAAAATAATTGAAATGAAAAAAACAGCACCATCAAATGCAGAGACTGTTATAATCCTCTTGATGTCATATGGATGGGGCCAAACTTCTATTGTGAAAAACCTCATGAAGTATTTTACACCAAAAAAGTCAAAAGGCTGTGATTTATAGAACAACATCATGGGGATGAAACAGGACTTTTTAGGAGTATTGTTATTTACAAAGGACCAACACTCGTTTTAAAGAAAAATTCTAATCAGAGCTTGTATCTATCCTAAGCCTTTTGCACTGAAATTGTATATAGATTTTTCCTCTAGCACCATCTGAAGTGATAAGACAGTTAGAAAAGTCCTATAAACTGTCATCTTCATTTCTAATACCTGTCTGCCTCTATAGTTTTTGGAACAAAATACATCTTGTTCCATTCTTACCAAGTTATTTTTGGTGGCATACCATATGTCAATTTGGACCATTTTTGGATATCCAACCTATTTCTGCTAATTGAAATAACTGGATATAAGAAATATGTGATCAGAAGTGTGAGGAAAAATGCATTACAAAGTGAATGGCAAATTACGCTCCTTTTAACCAGAATTAGCAAACAGGTCCCATATCCCTCCCCCCATCCTACCAGGCTCATTTGTCCATTCTTGTCCTTTGTTTCTAGAGAGAAGAAATCCTCACTCAGTTGGAGAAGTAATTGTGCTACTTCATAATACTCAAAAAAGACCTGGACTATGGCTGTTCCAAATATCCAGGTACTTACTTACCATTGTCTTTGTTGTTACCTGAATGTCACACAAATCATGGGTTAAAAAAACCCAAATCTCAGAACAGCCAATCCAGCAGCCCACTGCTTGAGTCAATCTTTCTGTTACATTTTACTACCTCTGTTTTCATTCACTGATCTTGTTATATGATTTAAAATTTGAAAGGACCATAAAACTTACTGTTTTGTGCCAGAGCTTGAAGCAGACAGTCCAAACATCCCTCCAAGCTATCTGCCGTGCTGTCAGTGGCTGTTATCTTCAGCTTTTTCAAGGCATCACTTAGATTATCTGCTTGGTTAACACAAAGAAAAGAGAAATCAGTGTCCTCATCAATCTGGTAACAGCTTTATAGCCTCAAATGCACATAGTTACTGTAAAGTAAACATGACCCTATTTCAATGAAGAAGGAATCTATGTCTGTATTCTGAGGATATAAAAAGCCAAGAGTCAAAGGTTTTGGATGAAATTAAACTTTTCAAATTTAAATATATATTTATCATTCTTCATCTCAGAGGAGGATCCCAGGAGGCACTTTATGAAATGCCACTGAACAGCAATTTAGCCATCAATATTCTCTCAGCCTAGTTGGTTTAGAAAACCAGCAGCAGTATCTTTGCTTCCATCTTTCTATGTGGAAAAAATATATAATGAAAATGAGCACATCTTGCACTTTTTCATCAAGGGAAAGTAACTGAAAATGCCCTTTTCTGCATGCTCTGTAGGGTTCCATCTTGGCTACACATTCACAAAGCCCTAGTGCTAAGCTTACAGCTTTTTAAGTATTATGCCATTATCCACCATAATATTACAAGCACCACTGTTTATGTGAACCGTGTTACTCTTTATAGTCAACTGATCCATAAAAAATATAAAGAAATCTTCTAGAAATAGGAAAGTTCTGTTGTGGATTTCAGATGATAAAATAACCCTTCCCTCTTAAAAAAAAAAAAAAAAAAATCAAAACCATATAGTATAATTCTCAACAGATGCACATTTATTCTCCTAGAAGTTGGGGCAGTATGACTGCTGCCACTTCAAGTATTCTGTTTATTCACAAGCCGAGGTATAAGTGTTACCAGCTGCAGTGCAAGTCGCTGTTTTGCCCGCTGATGACTGGCCTCCCTCCGAGTGGACTATCCTTTAAAAAACATGAGTGCTGATACAGTTTCCATGCCAACTCTGTCAGTAAGCAGAAACTGTTACTCAAAACAAATAATGTTAAATAGTGTCTAGCCATCTACTGTTCCCCGGTGACTAATCAGAAAACCCTGACCCGAGCCCAGCGGTGCTGTAGATGCAGTTTCTTTGCCGGACGTCACTGGCACTTTCTGGGCCGGAAAGGCCGCCAGCGCAGCCTCAGGAGCTGTGCAGCGGTGGAGGAAGCCCCTCCGCGGGAGAGCTGGGAGCTGCTGGGCCAAGCCTCCTTCAAGCTACCTGCTGGCATGTGGGACGGTGCAAAGGGGCGCTGGCACGGCCAGGGCTTGCCTTGTGCTCCCTTTGCCTGCCTCTGAGGCACTGGTGGCTAACAGAAACTACCCCAACGGATACACGGCAGGCATACTACGAAGAGAGTGCTATCTCACTCCTCCTGGAGCTGCTCTGTCTCTCAGCCCTAGCTGTGGATTTTGTCCCATTTCTGTTTTTGATTAACATACCCTTTTGTAGCCCAATATCCTAGCTAGATAAAAGTATGATGCTTTATTTTTCAAATTCTCAGGATTTAGGTATGAAATTTGTCATGAAATAGGTTATTAGGCAGATAGTTTATTCCCATAATGTGCATGTTCCCAGCTACACTACAGACAAGAATAACATCGCTCTGAAATGCTGAGAGCCAGCAGCAGGCAGGCAATTCTGAGAGCGCCTTTGGGGCAGCTGCACAGGGTGCTGCCCCCAAGACTTCCAGGCTGCCTCCCTGGCACCTCTCCCCACTGGGCTGAGCTGTCACCTCATGGCACAAGCTAGCAAGAAAAGAAAAAGATTCATCACTTCCCCTGCCACTGACTTATGTTACTGTCTCGCAGGCTCGTTGCACTACACTTACTGAACTGCATTCAACCGACAATAGAGCCAAACAGGCGCTGCAGAATCATATTGCTTAAATACATATTTCAGGCAGTAACAATGGAATTTGTCAAAAGATACAGATGAAGGGTATCCAGTGACCAGCCCCAATAACTACAATTTAAGACTGTGTGTTCCACCTCCTCTTACTCTTTGTTCACCCATCTTCCTCCCATGTTCCTCTCTTGAGCTTGCATTTCATGTGGCTCTAACTCTCTTTCATCCTACAGGCACTTCTTCTCATCTCCCTATATACTCACACACATAGCTTTGAAATTTCAGCAGTCAATTTACGACACAAGCACTAAACCTTCTAGGCAGACAAAAAACCAGGGGTCCCCACTATATTAAAAAAACTGGGGAAGAAGAAAACACATAGGTAAGAAATGCACCTTCACACAAGTTTTCTGTGTAGTAGGGAGAGAGGCTATTGTTATCAGGGAACTCACCCAGACTGTATTTCTCTTTTATCGCCACTTCTACCTTGCATGTGCCCAATAAATCCCAAGCTTACACTTACAAGTTTATTTGCCTGTGCAAAGAGATGACTGCTCCATCTCTAATGTTTGCCATCCCTTCCTCTCCCTGCCACGGCAGACCCTGCTGCAGGAGTTGGGAAAGTCTCCCCAGCCCTTTGTCCTACTTCCCCTTTCTGCTCGCTGCCACGTAGGTTTTTCTGGGGAGAGCCCACGATTTTAACACTCTAAGTTTCCATTTTTGGGGAATCTATTCTCTCCCCTGAGCAGCTGCACAGATTTCTTCTGCCACTGTTTGTAGTTTCCACAAATGCTGTGAGGTGAAACCAACCATGGTGCCTGCCAGACTCTCTGCTGTCCGCAGAGATCTGAATAATGAAAATGAATAATCAAAAATTTATTTAGGAAACAAAGTCAAAATCATTATTTTGTTTGGAACATTAAAGTAACTCTGAATAGTTATTGTGACAGTGCTGGATTTTATCTGCAAGCTTGGAAGGAGTACTGTATCAGTCATGCTTAGGTCATGTTCAAAAAGTTAGTTTTACATCTATGTCAATTAATCAGATTTTACAAGAACCCAGAAAATGCAGAATTTAGCAACACACATCTAAGAGAAGCTCTTATTTACCGTGAGGGTATACAGAGTCAGACAGTCTAATGAAGAATTTCTGTGTAATAATACAAACACACCTTTATTACTTCCCCATCTCCTATAAAAGTACTACTTTTACTGCAAAGTGACACAATAACAGATTTTGACTTTTGTTCCTATGGTATAAATTGTGAATAATTAAATCAAATATGTCACAGAGATCAGAATCTGGATCTTTTTTAACTGAGCTCAGAACAACTGGCAACTGATAGAAAAACCATGCACAACTGTGAATTAACCTACTCATGAACAACTTAAAGGAGAAAAGCCATCGCTGGGTGGAATGGAAAAACAATCTCTCACAAGAGAAATATTTTAACAGCACACAAATTCCGTATCATTCATGTGAGAAAGCAGTGATGTATTCATGTCCCAGATAGCAGGAATGCTCCAAAAATAATTGATGTACCATAGAAACATTGTTCTTTATTGGTTAGAAGCATCCATAGTATATACTTGAAAATATATATTTTTTAACAATTGATCTACTATGTTGCAATGAAAGTCACATATTCAGTACTGGCAAAGAGTAACAAGGAAAAAAACTTGCAATCCTATCCACGCCAAGATAGCTCAATTACAAAACATTTTGTCTTCCTTTGACAATATATTTGAGGCAGTCTCAATAACACTGTAAACTGTGCTGCAGGAAAGCAGGGAGTGCCTCCAGCAGTGCAGAGAGTAGCAAGAATCCTGTCTCGTGGCAAGTGTGGCTTAGACCCTCCACATCTCAAGGAATCTTTGCTTAAGAAGATCAAACAGATCGATCAGATTCATGGGTGGACAAAGAAGTCATGCATTTCGCAAATAATTCTGCAGTTTGTCACAGAGGCACAGGGAGAAATAAGTAGGCAACATTCTATTATTTTCTATTATTTGCTAAATAAAATCAAGCAACCATCTCATAATTAGCAGATCAAATGATAGAAAACTTTCCATCCTAAGTAGAATGGATAAAGAAAAAAGTCAGACTTTTCATACACTAATGTAGGTCCTTTTTCATTCCCTCAAAAATATTCAGAATTTGGCATTTTCATCAACTTGCTCCTGCTAGAAGAAAAGATAGCAGGCTCATTGGTCAATAAACAAACATAAAATCTAGGTAATTAAGTATGAATACAACAATGCATTAAAGGAAGGAAGCAAGCAATAAAAGCAAACCATTCAAATGCAGTGAGAAATTTCATGCATCATAGAAATATTTTCCTTGAAAGGCAAAATACTGTGAACTATTGATAGATAATGAAGTACAAAGCCTCTAGCAATAAGGCAATATTGTTCTTCATGAATACTCATCTACCTGAAAAAAAATTATGAGGGGAAAACATCATCTCTGCTCATTTCTTTCATATAGTTGAAAAAATCAATGAGAAAGAGACAATTACCATACATTTTAAGGTTTCCATAATGGCGCTAATAAGACAGTGTATGTATGTTATGCATAATGATGCATTTTGGGCAAAATTTTCAGATGCAACTATCTAAATATTTTAATCCCCAGGACAAGCAGTTCAATTTTCCATGATACTGAGCATATGCACATCCTACTGACATACCTGGACACATAACCCTAACTTTTAGACGCACGCTTCAAAAATCGATGGACACTGGCATGCCCCATGACTTTTAAAATGTCTTATCTAGCTATGTTGCAATATGAGCAAAATTGCTTTCTACTAAATATGATTAGATACTCTTAAAATAATGCACAGAAATGAAATTAGAAACCATATGCATAAAGTATAAGTGATTTTAAAATATATGATACAATAGTATTTGATTTTCTAACTAACCTACGACTCTAAACTTACTGCACCTTGAGATTGATTCCTTCTGCTGTGCAAATAAACAGCAGCAGGAATTTGGTAAGAACAGACCTGTGGGGACAATGTCAGAAGGCTGCAGTTGCAGAGGAAAGAAGTACCCAATTTGCTAACTTTGTCTCTTTCTGCCAAAGCCAGGACTACCTCCCTTTCCAAATAGCGTTAATGCCTCAAAAGACATCATCTTTACTTCTGAAATCTCAGAAACATGCAAATACATATTGAACAGAATTGGGGAGGGGGGGTGCCCTTCTGAAAAGAACAAAACATGTAGATCGTACAGTCTGTGATGACACTGACAGGGATATTTGGAGAGAAAGGACTGCAGTGTTCCCACCATACAATTATGCAAGGCTTCCTGATTCCTGCAGTTTCACAGCTGCCTTGAACCTGTCATTTCAGGAAGAAGCTGCAGATGCTTTTCTTCCAGGTACAAAAACTCTGTTATTTTCTTGTGATCATCTGTCTGTCCGCCTGCCTTGCTTACCTTCTCCACTCTTCCTCTCTTTCTGTACAAGCTGTTTTCAGCAGGCTTGTTATTGCACAGGCTGACAGGATTCTCAGAGATAAAAACCCATGGGATAAAACCAATGTAAGGAGTGTTTTTGATTGAGTGTCAGGGAAGTGTAAGTAAATTCTGTCAATATGTAAGACCATGTGAAAGCTTGCATCAGCAGGGATGATTTGAGGTGACAAGCTCAGGATGGTAAAGGTGGAAATAAGCCTAGTAGCGATAGTCGATTTCTATGGCAGAGGTGCTCAACAGTCTGCCATCAGGTGCTAAGTTTGTGAGGCCTCAAGCCAGAAGTTCAACAGAAGTATGAGCTACTTTGTGATGATACCAAGCCCAGGGAGACATTCTGTCAGTCGTACTTACACTGGGCTTCCAGGATTGCTTTCCAAATAATTAATTCTCTGATCTGGACATAAAGCCCTGAATCTCACAGACTTTTATTCCATATATCCTAATGATAAAACCTGGTAAGTCAGGAAGTGGAGTCTGGCAAGAGCTGTCAGATATAACTGTTTGGCCCACTCCACCTACTGTTGTATTCTGCTTTCCCTGATACATATTCCTGCTCAAGTACTCATAAAAAAAGGAGTGGTATAAATTCCGTAGTAACTCGCACTGCTTTTGGTGGCACGGCATTACTGTCACCTTCTGCAAACTCCTGCTACCTCTTGTACTGGCATTTTTACAGGGAAAAATAGTTGCAAAGTGAGGACCATAAGTGAACACTCTTATATTCTATTTCATTTCACTGTACCTTTTTTCCCCTGAAAGCTTTTCTGTGAGTTATTCCCGTTTTCAATCACTAATTTATTTTATGCTGATAAATTGTTCTTTCATCTCATAAAATCTGGTAGTAGATCATCCTTGTTCAGGGTCATGGCCACAGAAATGCTGAATCTGCTACATATGCTTTTACAAAGTAGCCATGAGTGTATCTAGGGTTGCAGCTTTTTTATACAAGAACCAACTTGCTAATTTTACCTTGAGTTTGCAGCATTTTCATCCAAACCAGAGAGAAAGTCAAGGTACACAAAAAAAGCCATTTTTAACACTGAAATTTTTAAAATGATTTAGAATATTTTAGCTGAGTATTTAGATGGATAGTTTTTCTCTGTAGAGCTTATTCTTACATATTTTGTAATCTTTTTTCCAGGATAGCTATTTAAAAAGATTAAAGAAATACTCTGTTGGAACATATCATTAACATATTCTGTATCTTTGATTGACACCCAGTATACTGTTGTGGTTACAGGGACCAATCTATCGATGGTGGCTATATTACTTTCAGAGCCTTTTGTAACTGAGTCCCTTTACTGCCTCTTAGGACACAGTGAGACATTAAATTAAGCAGTGGGAATGATGTCACTTTTATGGGTCTTTTTGTGTTACAATGCCTTAAAAATATCTTAAAAATGTAAATATGTATGTCTATATGGTATGAAAGAAACCACTGGGGAAATATATTGTATATCCAGTGCAAGTTAACCACCATTCTGGTATCTGGGGAAAAATGTTTAAAGGACAAGACTTCAACAGTACTTAATTTTGTGTGCAGACTTTAACTTCCTAGAATTTCTGTACAAGCTAAATTATATGGAAAACCCACCACTGAATCACCACAGCTGTTTTTTGACTAGAAGTGTATCTCTGAGGTTATATTACTCAAGAATATAGGAACTGACACACAGCTCGGACACTTAAATCATCTTGGGCAGCATCCAGCCTCCTAGGCCATCCTTAGCCCATGCTGTTAGCTTCCTTCTGATACCTGTGTTTCTACTTGAATGCAGACCCCAGGCCACCAGCAGAGCACCCTATGCGCACTGATATTTAGTGGTGCCCGAGGTGCCCTGGGACATGACACCTACACGGCAAGCTGCTGCCCCGGCCATGCCCTGCAGAATTTGTTTGCTCCTCAAGCTGGCTGCTTGAAGAGCAGGCATACTTGCATGAATTACTTTTTGGAGCAGAAGGCCCAACAGCTGGCAAGGCCTGTAGCATGCCTTTGATCTCTAATGCTTCTGGTGTCTAGGGATCCCGGATGACCCTGCCCTAAAGAAAGTGTAGAAGACTGGCCCAAAATTAGCAAACCCACTGGCTCCCAGGCCATTGCATAAGCTGGCAGGAATGAACAGGATTCCTTCTTGAATCCAAATAAGGAAGAGCTAACACTCTTCCTCCTGGATACTTTGTCAAAAGATACTAAACTGCAAATGACAAACCGTTTATTTACCTAGACATGCAAAATACCCCAAATATACAGTTTTTATCTAGGACAAAACAACTTTGCTCTGTCCTCAAGTTTAGGCCATTGCCAGCAAATACCCACTCACCCAGCAGCTGCCCTCAAGCACTCCCAAGTGTACAGTGTCAAGCCACCAAAATCCCTCATTAGAAATAACTCTTTTCTTAGCCCAGCCAGGAGATTTTGAACCTTGGCACCTGATCTGGAGGAAGACACATGCTGTCAGAGGCTGGGGTAAAGAATTCACTTATGAGAGGTAATGCCAGGAGGAAGTTAGCTGGTTACTGTCTCCTAAAGAAACCAAAAGTGACAGTGCTTATATAACAGCAGAGAAAAGTCCAGTGTCATTTAATGGATTCCCACAGCACTTTACCTTTGGAGGAATGACACATGGGCAGGCCTGTTTGTGAGTGGGTCCTTATGAATGCTGCATTTCACATGCTGCCAGGACATAGCTTGAACAACCCAGATGTGAACCATGCCTGGTACAGACTGGATTAGCCACTGCCTGGTAGAGACAGGATATGGATCTCTAAGGGCTATGTGAACCTGTGTTCCGTCTTGCTTCTCTGCAACATAAGGGCACTGCAGGGCAGAGCTGGGAGATGGAGATGCTGGCCAGCAAAGCAAGACCTAATGGGCCTCTTTGTTACTGGGCTCTGTTGTGCCCAGCTGCTAGGGAGATTTAGGTCACCTGTCAACTAGACTCTGTTCTGCAGATGCTGTTCAGTCAGCAGCATCGCAGGAGGATCTCCAGGCACAGAGAAACATACCTCAGGAGCCAACAAACAGGCACAGGTGCTACCGCCGCGTTGGCTAGAGCTGCAGGTGGCGCTCTTTGCTTAGCATCGTTTGAGGGAGACGCTTTTGGCTGCAGTGGCGCTCTTGTACTCAACCCTTCCAAGTGGCAGTCTGGCACGGGATTCCTCTCTGCTCCTCGGGGATCTCCCCTCTGTGGGTTACGCCACTGGTGGAATGGGCAGGTCAAAAAAAAAGAAGACTCTCTTCCCTCGAGTCTGTGTAGCGACGCAGCAGGTCTAAAGGCACGAGGGTGTAGCACAAGCCGGGGCCATGCTGACTGTGCTGCGCTGCCCTGGAAGTTGAGTGCAGGCTGCCTGCGGCTCTCCCAGGCACGAGGGTGCCTGAACTGCCTGAGGATGCACAACGAGGAGCTGCGCGGAGGGCAGAGCAGACCAAATGCTCTGTGGCAGTTCAAAAGTCAAGAACTATGCTCGGCAAGGAACAGGAAATAAAATGAAAACCTGTAAAATTATCACAGTGCGCCTACAACTCAAATACTAGATGCAGCTCCAGGCACCCCACATTGTAAATGACACCCTGCAGAACTAGAATAGGCTTAGATATGGCTGAGCAAAGGTAAGGAGAATCTGCTCTTCAAGGAGTAGTTAAGTAGGCAAGGACTCTTCACCTTAAAAAAGAGATGACTGCGGAGAAGAGAAGACTGCAATATATGGAATCATGCTAAGATGATGAAAAGAGAACTACTATTTACTATTACTCCTAACACAAGAACTAGAATACCAAAATGAAATTATCAAGCAACAAACTTGAACAGAAGAAAGTATTTTTTTCACACCACATATTAAACAAACTATGGAACTGTTAAGAAGCTGAAACTATAAATGGTTTCATTAATGAATTAGAAAAAATTTATGAGAAAAAAAAGTCCATGCATGGCTCTTAATACTAAGATATACATAAAACTGCTAACACAGAAAGTTCTGAAACAGCAGATTACTGGAAGCTGGGAAGATACCACTCTGCACTTGTCCTGTCCTTACAGTGTCTTCCTAAACATCTGTTACTGGTCATTCACTGTCAGAAACAGGACAAGTTGGGTGCAATGACTTTTGGTAGGACCCACTGGCTATAGGTGGGCTGAATGGCATTGGCACTGGCATGTTGTGGATCAGTGCCCAGGTTTAGCATGAAAAGAAGGTGGCTGCACACATCTCGCCAGATGGGACTTTACTGGGCCAGCTGTTTGGACTCGGCCACTTGGAGAAGATTTGGGATCCTGCAGTTTAGTCACAGCCAGTAAGGTAATTCTTGTGTTCTCAACTGCGGCTTTGGTACTAGATAGATCCGGAGGCTGACCAGGGTCCTAGACAACGTTAGCGCTTAAATCCATGAATCCAGACTTCTTTATCAGGGAGGATCTTTTTTTTTTAAAAAAAAAGAAATCCTGCTTGTTTGTCTTTGTCCTACCATGTTCATGAATGTCGGTTAAAATACTTTGCAATTAATTTTACTAGTTCTAAGAAAATGCTGATAGATTTTTAATTGCAGGGTTCCTGCTGCAACCTGTTTTTAACTTAGGTACATTTGCTCTATTTTTCTAGCATAGTAGCTAATTTTAATGAGATTGCCTATTTTTGTTAACAGTTCAGCCACTTCATTCTTAAACACTTTTTGAATCTTAAGATATATACCATCTGGTCCTAGAGACTTGTTACTCTTTCATTTATCCATTTGCTTCAGCATCTGTTCTTCCGACACCTCAATCTCTCATAAAGCTTCATTTTTATTACCTGAAAATACTGATATTCTATGGCTTACTGCCACCTGAGCAGTAAGCTACTCAGTTATTTTTGGTAATTAACAGATCAGGCCATACATGCTAACAACTACTTAGTTTGTATTCAAAATCAGGATAGAAACCTAAACTAGACAGCACCAGCCAGCATTCAGTTCACTTGGAATCTATTACTAGTGCAGAATTTTCATTTTGCTACAGCCTGGTTTGGGTTAATTTTAAGTAAAAAGGATTATTTTTCTACTTCTGAACTCCCCCAATAACATGCCCCAAAAGATGCAAGAAACACACACCTTTGCAAGTATAATTAAAAGGGTCAACCCTAAAGATAACCAGAGGCAGAGATTAGTTGTCTTTTTTCTTTCTTTGCCCTTGAGAGTAACTGGAGATCTTTGAAAATAATTTTGTATATTATTTTTATTGTAGTCACAGATAAACAATAGATATTAATACAAATGTATTTACACTACTGCAAGCCATATTGATCTGTAGCTCCTGTAATTATTTTTATATGCTAATTTTATATATGCTAATTATTTTTATGTGCTATATTTTTATATGCAAAGGCTAGATTGCAAGAATGACATTTCAGAAGATTTTCTTGGAAGATTTTGTTCCTTCCCTAGGAGAATGTGATACAGATTTAGAGATCTTTGTATTTTATGATGAAACACTAAACATCTGGAACCATCTTAAGCCCCAAGAAACTGATCAAAATTCAATGAAATCAACAGAACACCTTTTACTGATTTTCAAGGTGTTTGAAAGCATGTCCTAAAAGGTCCTGTTTGAAACAGGTCCTAAAAGGACAATGAAGTAAGAATTTTTCATTAATAAAAAAGAAATATATTGTGTTTGATCAAGACAATCTGTACTGAATGAATTTTGCTTAAAAATCAGCTAATAATAGAAAAAATAATTATCTCAGCTAACAGAGATAGGGCTTTCAACTTATGGAAATATGTCTTTGGGGTAGTCTGTTACTACAAATAGTAGATAAAATCATATACGAGTATTGTTTTTTTTTAAAAATTACATTTAATTGGCAGGGCATATTTTATTTTCATATATTTAATTCTTTGCAGGTGTCTGATCTACACTAACAAAACCCTGGAGACCTGAAGGGCATAAACAGAAAATACTAATTAGGACTTCTGATAGACAAAAGGTCTTTTAAATTGCTCGTTGGGTCCTTAGCAAGCAAGAAACATAACATCATCTACAATCAAACTCAATCCACTGTGGTGGGGAAATGCTCCACTGTAAAACAGGTAATCAAGCAGGTAAGACATGTTTTATCCTATGTGATGTGCTGTATCAAAGTTAGTCAACGTTTCAGAGTAAAAAGGTTTGGGAGCAGAATAGAAGAAAAAATACCTTATTGGCTCTACCTTAAGTAATACATATTTTTCTTTTGTGTCCTCTCAGAATCTTATTACGACTCTTTTAAGAAATATATTAATTCCATAAACTCATGCATATCATAGTTCTGGGTTCATCATTTCTTCAGAGTCACCCTACTGAATAGGAGATATTATTCTGCCCCACTCTTTTTTTTTAAGACAATCTTTAAGTGATTTCTCTCCCTAGAGGACTACTCAGTGTCCTTGCATTTCTGGAAAGCAGCACCACAATTCTGAATATAGAGGAAAACAAAGTTCAGTGCAGCAATTTCTCCATAGGTGGAAACAGGTGAAGGCAGGGCAGGGAACCTGCACTGTGTCTTTACATAATAGAAATGTCCTTTGACACTTCAGCTACTGCCAGCAATAACACAGAAGGAGAAGCTGCTAAGCAGTCAAAAGACTAGCTTTTAGCATCTCTACAGTGTGAGTATTTCTCATCTGCCCACTTAGATCACCCAGGGTCGCTAAAACTCTTCCAAAGAAATCTGTAGAGGTAATGTAGCAGGGAGGTAGCAATCTTCCTACTCTATTTACATGAAAAAAGTACCATCTCATCTTCCAGGTGAAGAGATTGCATCATCATTAGAAATAGCAGCTCAGGCACAGATGTAGTATGTTGAAAAACAAAACAGAACTGCAAAATGTATATAAAAACCTAAGCCTTGGAACAGCAAGTCCTGTTAAAATTCTATGTTTTTATATCTTGAGAATATAGGTAATGCTGGAGACAAATACCTGTGCATCAAGGTGTACATGGATTTTTCTTATTTTGTGTGAGTGCTACCAAAAACCCAATGTTACTTAACAGATAAAAAGTTCTCACATAGACAGATTCTGTCAAAATTTATGCTGTAATCTATGCCATGCAGAAACACCAAAGCCAGGGGGCACTGCTGTCTCTGAACAACTGCATTGAAGAGAAGAAAAAGGGGGAAAAACAGGTCAGGATTTGAAAACATGCTGTGAAGTGCGCCATGGAGTATGATGGGTGTTATGCTCCTTCCTCCTCCTGCCTTCCACAGGTCCGACCTGCGACAAGATAACACGTGATGGCTCACGCAAAGTATGCTTGGGAGATGAAGCTCAGGCTGGAGGTGCTCTTCCTTCCAGCACTGCTGGTCTCCACATCAGTCCCCGCTGCAGGATAAGACAGTGGCCACCTTGCAGTAAGTAGGGCTTTTGCAGGATTTAATAGGCTGCAGATGAACTGGCTTTACGAAAGTAAATAACCAGCTGGTCACTGTATGTAGCCACAGCACTCTGCTCACAAAAGACAAGAGCCTCTTTCTGCTGTCACCTAGATTCTGGCTTTTTAGCTTGAGTTATGGAAATTAATCTTTTCCACACCAGCTCCCAGAATAGTTAAAATGATGCAATTCCCATGCTGTCAATTATCACAATTTTATCATGTATTAGCTGGTATTTCTCCAAAGGCATTGCTTCCAGGGAGTCTCATAAATACCTGAGACTATCAGGTTTCATTTCTCAAGAGACATATTTTAGCTCTCAGGTTTGGAAGAAAAAAAACTTGAAAACATAAACTAGATGCAAAAACGTAACCAGAAAGAACCCAAAGGCCAGTCCTTTAAAAATAATGGCTTTTTAAGCCAATCTCAGTGATTTTTTAGGTTTCACTCATAATTTGGCATTCTCAAGTTCACTTGTGGGCACAGTTATACAGGTACTTACCACAGTTTACTTAAGCATTGCTTAGATTTGAACAAATACAACCATTACGTATGTAATCCCCCAAATAACTAAAACACCTATCTGTGTGAAAAAATTACATGTAGGCCAAGCCATGACACTGCCATAATTCCTTTCTCCTATAGATAGAAGTATATACACACACAGATACATATATTTACACACAGACATATATTATATATACATATATTACTGCGAATAAAAAACTATTAAAAGAGTGATACTAAAGTTGCAAAGTCAAGTAATAAAGTGATAGAAAGTTCTAGAATTCAAGCAACCTTCATGGCTTTAATTTGGCCCTGTAAAATATTTGCCATACAATACCTTGTTTAAATACATGATGAATACCATTTTTTACAAGGGACCCTTATCTCTTTCAGGATAAATGCTCAAAGAACAGCTACTTAACATTTTATCTTATCCTCCTTGTCCGCATGTGGTTCCAGCCTCGTTTACCAAACGCTATTCAAAAACCCTGCCCTGAAAGAAGAGTTGCTAGTTTCCTCATTGCCTATTATGACATTAGTATCATTACATTGTATCTTAGTATTTCAAAAGTATGAATGTGCTTATTTTCACACCATATCTATAAGGTAAGGCAGAATCGATATACCATTTGAGAGATGGGGGATCTAAAGCATAGAAAAATTAAAGTCAAAAGTATTTGTCTGATAATTCAGGGTTTCTAATCTGAGATATCTCCTGCTTTTTATGTTCCAGAGCACTTTATATTCTAGATGCTTTTGCAGTCTTCAGATTCAGATACGAATTATGCTCAGCACTTTAATAAAACAGACCACAACACATCAAGGTAGGTTTCAAGAAAACAGGAGATGTGATGGGAGATTACCAGGGATATATTTGGTTGAAAAAAGTTGCCTACCCTATTTTCCGACAGTAACTCTGTGTCATGGGTGGTGGTGGTGGTGGGGATTTTCCAATTCATTGTGGAAACATTCAACTGTTAATTGTGAGACCAATTCTTCTCTGTACATGGCCCCCCAACCTCATTTACAACACAGTTTCCAAGTACTGCAACCTAGGAGGCAGGGGTCCCTAACTTAACAGGTCTCCTTCACCAGATCGCCCTGGATTTTACTATCCTATGCACAGAATGAGAAAAATTCTATGGGGGAAAAACAACAGGACCGAAACAGTGTCTTAAATTATTACCAATACTTCAGACCACTGTCCAAACCTGTTTCTTGCTAATGCTAAAACGGAAAAACGCCAAGGAAATGAGAATAGACAGCCTAAGGCAGGCACTCAGCATAGAATATAGCTTATCCGGAAGAGTCAAGTTCAGCAATAAGTTTAAATGACTGAAACAGTATCTTGTAAATAAAGGGGCAGCCTTAATAACAATCAGTGCTGCCATTTCCTTTAAAGCCCACCAATACATTATAAACAGAGAACCACACGGAGCAGAAGTACAGAAAAGAAAAGCTTGTGTGTATATACACACAACTAGCAGGGCTTGCTCTTCTTTACTGGCTCTTTTCTTCACTTGTGTTTGCATGTTTGCTGTTTTATTTTGTTCCTTTCTCCTTTTTATTTCCCCTTCTCATCTGACCCCCAAGATGCTCTCTGCCTGAAGCATTTTTAATCTAAGAAGCAAGAGAGACTTCATCAAGTCAATAAAATAGCAAGAACAGAGAACAGGTGATAGAAAACAAACAACAGAAGAAAAATCATCTACAAAAATAGTACAGTCTAGAAATAAGACATTTATACTGTGTTAGGTTCTCTCTCAGTTCAGTCTTTTCTTTCGGATGCTCTTCACCTATGCTACTGCATGTAACCTTTCCTGAGCTTCTCTACTCGGAAAGTTTTGATCCTAATGTGACTCAAATTAACTGACTCAGCTGGTAAATGCTAATCTAGGCTTCACACAAACAATAAGAGGAAAGCTTTTTTTAAGAAAGTTTTTGAAATTTCCTTTAAATTATTTTCCTTACATATTAGGACATACACTGATTATTTTTCCTTGTATAACTTAATTGGGCTCCCAATTCCCTATACCTTTTCCAAGTTCTTTACAACCAAAGTGAAAATATGGCTTGTTAAACAACAAAATAACCCACATGTAATACCAGAAGTTGGGTTGAATGGACATTTATAGGATGCTACAATGCAGGACAATGATTTAGATTTCAAGTATACATTCCTAATCTACATAACACGGTTAATCTACTGTTTCTTTTTTTTAAATGAACAAATATAATCTCTTTCCCCTTGTAACGATACTGGGCCCATCACCTTCTCCTGCATGAAAGCTATGAATAGAGATTTATTTCAGCTACATCTCTGTGAAGTTTCTTCACACAGATTATCTCAGAAATGTATTTGAGACTAATGGGCTCAGATTTGTCCATTACTAACGACTTCAAGGCCCAGCCCAAAAGCTGCCTTTTACAAGAGAATCTCCAAAATGCTCATACTAAAGCTTGCAAATCCTGCTACCTCTGCTGTGTCAGCTGCTCAGACTGGCTTTTTATCTTCCTCCAGTCTACCTAGAATCTTGCAAATTGCAAGACCTAAAAATAATACATTTGGGGTTAACTATGCGCTTTCTGATTTCCTTCCTTTTAGTTGTTGTACTCTGTTACCACAAAGGCAAGAAATTTGATTCTTTTTAAACGAAAACTCAGAGTCTTATGTTTAAAAGATTTCCAGAACTAGGGCTTTAATAATAATACAAAAATAAAAATAAAAAAATCAGGCAATACAAGGAGGAGAATAAAATGGTGAGGACTGGGAACAGTACTGAAGACAGTATTGCTGAGAAAAACTCTCAATGACTTCAATGAGCTCTGGAACTGGTCCTACATTATGCAAATAAGTATATGCAAATTATACAATATAACTATACACTACAATATCTGTCATAACTGTATTTATGCTATCAGTTTGAGTTATTGAACAAATATTGGATCTGATTCTGTTCAAAGCCCTTTGGCTCATAATTGACCAGCAACAGTGAGAATTTTGCCTGAACAAGACACCCAGGCTCAAAATTAGTATTGCTAGCTCTCATCATTGTATGCCATGTTGAGTGTTTTTCTTTAAACCCCAGATACTGTAATTGAGAAGACAGATGTTATGAAACAGTAATTCGTAACACAGCAAGTTTCTAGCTATCATGGGTTCCCTGAAAACCTTGCACGTGGAAAGGAAGCACTCAAAAGCCAGAGGGCAAACAAAGAGTCCACAGTGTGCCAGGGACTTTGCTTCTTTGCTTCTTAAGCTGTCTGGTTTGAAAGTCATCCTGTGATTTACCAGAGGCAGGGGAGATTTTCAGTTTTCAAATACTCCTTACTGATGACACAACCATGATGATGTCAGAAAATGAAGATTCACATAAATTCATGTGATGTGCTTATCAGAATCTTTAAAATGCTAGTCTGACATCACTACTGTCAGTGGTTATTGATGTCAGAAATCAAGGTCCGAGGTATTTATCTCATATAAAAATATAGCCTTTAAATCTGTTTATTGAAAGGTTTGTTTCTAAATTCTGAGGGTTACTTTCAACATGATCATTGCTTGTGGATATAAAAACACTTTTAAAAATTTCACTAACAAATTGTGATATTTAAATTACCATAAATGGCCAAAATTATAACATGAGAATTTACCTATTTTCTTTGCAAATTTGCTATCTTTTAATTGCCATCAGTTTCAGAAATTACAAAAAATTCTCATTTATCTTTTCTTACCTACCATACAGAAATGACGACCTTCGAAGCAGTCAACGTATTTGTATTAAGGGAAGAGATAGATGTGTAATTTTGCTTACTAGGAAAAAAGTATTAGCTTTCTGACACATTTTATAAAAGCTTTTTAAATATAGCAAGTAAAGAAACAAAATCACAGCCCTTGTCCTGTTGAGTGTTAATAAAATTCCATCTGGTCACTTAGGAGCTGTGCCAACATTACCACACAAAGAGCCTTTGAACTGTTTTAATGTTCAAGAGTCATTTGACAGCTTTTTATTTTCCCTTTTTTGTCAAATATGCACCTAATGATGTACAGATGGCTGGGTTCTAACAAGTTTACACACAAGTAAACTTGAAACTACCCTTGAAGGTAAACTGCTGAGTTTTTTCTTTGGGTTGTTGTTTGGGTTTTATGCATTTTTTCTAACATTTAGGATTGTTCAGTCTACTGCTGCTCCAATTTCCTTATTAGGCAAATAAAAAGTGAAAGTGAAAAATTGGTTTATAGCTGTTTTAAAAATGCAAATGTAGTGAGAATCTGCTCAGCCAGCTCTAGCCCAATGGAATGGGACCAGGTACAAAGAGTTAAGGTCATGCTAGACAGCAAGTTAAGGAACTGTCAAGTGACAAAAATCTTCACTGGGGAAACAAGTCTCAAGAACCATTCTGAATGGTGAGAGATGTTTCAGCAACAGATGGGTACTATACTCAGTGTTTAAGTATATATTAAGTATATACCTCATAGTGCCAAAATCAGTAATAGATTTATTCTTTCATCATTGTGTTTAAGTATGTGTACTTAATAGAGAAAAATAAATTCCACATTGTAATATGTATTCAAATTTACTGTGGAAAGACAAATTGGTTTGCCAAAAATGCATAAAAAAGGTCCTGATCAAACTTCAAAGTTAGCCCTGCTTGGAACAAAAGATTGGATTAGGTGACCTCTATGATCAGGTTGTATGTATCATAATTATGTAGCACTGAACTGCTTGGCCTGCTCTATAGCTTTTAATGCAAAACACCTAGTAAAATGATCAGAGTAATAGCTAAGTGGTAGAGGAGGATTCAACAAGTGTTGCAAGACTGGTAGAGGTAATCTATGCCATCCACTTCTGCATTATATAGAGTCAGAAGAGACAGGTAAAACAATACTCAGAGCTCCACCAGGCTCTCAGCTAGATCAGTTGTCCAGGGTGGGACAAAACTGCTATTTCATTTATAAGAGGAAATGTGGTTTAGTAACACACTCTCCTTTATTCTCTGCCTTCAACATCTTTTAACTGAATCAAGTAAAAATTCTGTAAATCAATGGGATTAATTTATATCTTAAATCTCTTTAGGACAAGCACCCAGAAGACAGATAAGGGCCTGATTCTGCAACTACTTATACGTGAGTAACTTTTTCATTTTTACTAGACTATTTTTGCAAATAATCTTCCAAATGTGCACAAACACTTGGAGGAACTAACCTCTAATGAGATGCTAAAGGGAATAAATCTGTAAAAATACAGACTATTGTCATTGTTGCTTTAAATTAATTTATGGGTGATAACGGAATGGAGTGTTGGAAAGGTTTTCAATAGAAAGATCTTAGCTTTGACAGTCTTTTCAACTCTTGGCTGCGGACTTAATTAAAACTAGCTATTCTGATCTTATTCAAAGTCATAACACATATGATTGGACCCAAAGAGCAATCTACTAGAGAAAATAAAACAGGCCAGAGCAATGGAAATATAGTGACTAATCTAGGAAAAGCTTTGAAGCTTTAAGAAAAGGTTATAAAAGACCTAATGATAGAGTATAATGATGTTTCTACACACGTTCCGTAATTATTCACTTAGTGCTACACTTTTAAAGATATCTAGGCACCTAAAGATGCAGATGTCACTGAAAATTAACAATTTAAGTGATCTACTTTGGTACTCCTGATCTCAAATATTAAATTTTTATCAATTAATGTCATTTCTTTGGTTCGCTACTGTTCTTTTGCATGTAATTATGGGATATAAATTGTTGTACCTGCCTGCAACTGCATACCATTCTATAAGGAAGTCTGAACCTTGAGCATCGTTCTGAATAGTAAACCCTTTAAAAACCCTTAAAGCATCAACATTTATATTTCCCAGTCCTCTTCCAGGCTAAAAAAATTGTTTTGCTTGCTGGATTTTTAAGCAGCTGGTGTTCTCTGAAATTCAAGGTTGATCAGAGCACTCTAGCAAACCATTTTCCCCTGGTCCAGCTATTATTTCTCCACTGCAGTTGCTGTCATGGTGTCCTGTCCTGATACAGTTCCCTTAACACATTAGCTCTGCGAGAAACATCTCCCATGCCTCAAGCAGAGCATAAGACTACAGACATTCAGAGACTGAGGGCTCACACAAAGCACTTTGAGGAAATCTCAGCAGGGAGAGTAAATATTTATGTATATATATATATATTTTATATATATATATGTTTATATATAAAAATAGAAAACTAAATAGCTATCATTGGAAGAAAAAAGCTTAAAAACAGATTAAAAATAAGTCATAAGTGAAACTAGTTTAACTGTTCCTAATTTAAAAGACTTGAGACGTTTTATTGCGCAGCAACACTCATGCAAACTCCATTTTCCTTCTTGTCAACAAAATACATATCCTAAAATCAGTTAATCCACTACACTTGCCTCAGCAGTCGTCTTTTTGACTTTTTACTGAAATATGAAGTTTTCCCTCAAATTTTCTAACCCAGCAGCAGGTTTAGAGCTGCAGCCTCTGAGCCTCTAACACTGGTGGACTTTACAACGATGTCCCCAAATGGCCTTGGAACTGAAATCTTATTGGTGGTTTATGCTGCTCCCCAAAGAACTTTCACTGTCTGCTTTTCATTTGTTTTTTTAACTTTCCCCAAACTTACCAAAACCCACTACTATTAATTACAAGCTACATGCTAATTACAAACTATGTATGAAAACATTTAGCTCTGAAAAAACCCTGCTTGAACTTGACGAGTGTGTGCAAACAAGATTATAATGGAAATCACCCGCAATTTGTATTACTGTTTTGCTTTCAGTGAAAGTTTGTTATAACAATATAGATTGCAAATCTAGTATGTGATTCTAAAACCTTTTATTTACAAAATTCTTATGAATTAAAATTCATATGTTAGTAAGTACTTGTTTTCCTGCATTTTCCTACTAAGTTACTGAGCAAAAACATTTTTATCCCAAGAAAGAAAGAGAGGTGAAGACTAGTCTATAAGAATTGCTTTTCCTCCTGAAAACACTGTTGTTAAAACCTGTAATTCAAAAATTTCCTTTAATAACAGAATTTTCCTTTAAATTAAATAAATTTTCCTTTAATAACAGCAGTGTGACAGTCTCCTCATGCCTTGGAGAAAAGACTTATAACATTCTCTAGTCAATGAAGGAAAATCAGTCCTGGAGAGTACTGGTTCTTGGCTGGTGAGACTGTCTGATGCCAGCAGTCCTTCAATTTAGCAGTTTAGCATAAATTACTATGATGGCCCCAAATCAACAATATGCATTTTGTAGGTAGATTGTGGTGCCCATGTACTGTAAATTGAAGCCTGGGGACTTCATTAATCTACAGCTAGCTTTTTAAAGTTTAGAATATATCTTGGTGTTGGTATCATTGGTCTAGAAGCTTTTAGGGCCAAAATGTACTCTAGAGTTTGTTTTTAAAGATATCATGTATTGCCTTAATCCTGGTGTTATTAAGATTAGTATACAACTGTGGTTAATCCTTCCAGTGATAAATATTTATCTATTAATGCAGTTATTTGTTCTCACTTAGGGATGCATAGGATGCCTAGCACCAATAAACACTGCACTGATAGGATCAGCTCAGATGTTCTCTAGAGGATGAGGATTCAACTGAGTTTTTACATAAGACTGCCATAAAGCTGCACTCTAATCAGATGGCAAAATTAAAATGGTGCAAAAAATGCTTAGTAAAATTCTATTTAAAAAAAAATTCCCACAAAACCCACTAATATTCTGCATGATTACCATAGTTATAAGTGATCATTAACCTTTGCACATCATTTAAGAGTTTTATTTAGTAAAAGTTATACAACAGTGACAGTGCAGTAAACACGATCCTGATGTTCTGAGGCAGCACATTACAACACAGTACATGTGCACAGCTGGGTAAATCATAATTCAGATGCTATAGGTCTCAAGTATTACTTAGAACCACTTTGATGAACACTGGAATGAGTGAGAAGATCAAATATGTATCCACTGCAAATATATTTTTGGAGAGAGAAAATCTGGCAGTGCAAACCAGGGGAAAAAAATCTCTCTACCTTACATATCTTAAAACTCATGAGTCACAGTTAAACCATTAATCCGCCATTCTGCAAACAGCTCTGGATGACATCCCCAAAACAAGTGAAATGCTTCCCAGATACACACATCTGTAGGAAGCTTATGGGAAAAAAAACCTTTTTTTTAAAAAAAGTATATTTTTATATGACAAAGTAAAGATCTCTGCAAAAGGCCACTTGTTATATTAAATTGTTAGTCATTTCTTTCCCCCACAAGCAGGATCTGCATGTATTGCAGAGAAGTGGAGAAGTGCCTTGCTTTCACTGCTTAATAACCATCCCTCAGTCTAAGTAGAGTCATACTGGCAGAATCTGAAAGGAGTAAGGCTCCATGTACAATCTGCAGGCCTCAAGAAGGAAGGGCAGAGATAAAATATGTGGAGGAAAACAAGTCTTTGGGATGTGTTTCACAAGGGATGCAAAGTTCTGTTACAACCAGATACAGCTGTAAATGTTATGACCCCAAATCAAGAATGTCCACTATAACCTCAAAAACATTTATTCCTCTGATAACCAGTAGATCTTGACTGATCCTTAAATCACTGACCCCATAGAAAAAAATCAGATTTACACACAGAGATGGCTCTAGGAAGCCCACCTTCCCCAGTCTCATTCACCTGCCACTGAATGCTGGAGAAATTCAACCTTTTTTCCTTTGAAGTTCCATATGTGTCTAGCTTTAGTCCACATCCAGAACTATCCCAGTCCTTTCAGGCAATTCAATAACCAAATTCACATATTAGCCTGATCAGAATCTCTGAGGGTCTGACTCTTCTCAGGCCTTCTTAGAACATGCCCCATACATACAGACAGCACAGGAATCTTTGGAGAAAAGCACCAATGTCCCACAGAAAGTAGACAGCAAAAAAGTGAACATGCCTTATATCCATTAGCCTAAACATTAAAATAAATGTTCTCTGCCTGAAATGATTTAAACACAGTTTCTCAGAAACATACTCAAATCACATTTTTATCTTTTTCATGTGAAGACTGAAACACTCACTACCTCTCCTGTTGAGTTATGTTTTATTTAAGCAGTCATTGTATAAAACAAATGAGCAGTCACAGGAATAAGAGCTGGAACTAAACACCTCCAGCTTTTTTTAAAAAGTGCCTTAACTAATAGGCTACAAACACATACTTGTATTTGCCCTCTTTTTCTGGCCCTGTTAATACTAACGTACTTGTCTGTCTCATGACACAGCTTCAAGTTCAGGCAGAGAAAAGGACTGAATTGTTCTGTTTTCTGGGTAAATGTGTGAACCAAAAGACTATTGAGGCAGGCAGCCTATCCCAAAGATGATGAGAGTGGTAACCCAGTTACACCTCTTTCTCCATTCATATTTGAAAAGGAGGAGTAATATAGGTTCAGGCTTTGACAGAAAAGGTGCAGGCACCCACCTTTATGAAATAATTCCAGGCCCTAGGTTTCAAGCAAAAATGGAGCTGAATAGAAAATGGCATGCGTATTCATTATGGAGGGGCTTCCTGCTGAGCTTGGTTGTTGTTTTTAATCCTCCTCTGAATTCTCCAGGCACTGTATGGAGAGCCAAAGCCCCTGGCTCAGGTTTCTGAACGCCATGCTGGGAGCCAGCACCCAACAAGCAGAGCATCATATGTCTAATGCAGCCCACCTCTAACTGCTTGTCTGCAGAGAAACTTCTACTGCAGTAAGCATTTCAGGATATCCATGTTATTTATTTTATGCCATTTACAAAGACTGGCTCAGAGAATCGTATTGTGACAACTGCAGTTGTGCAGGTATGTTGGTCTAAAATGCCAGTAAACTACCCAATATAGACAGACCCTTAGGAGGACTTAGCTACTGATCTACTGCCAGTCCTTTTGCCATTAGGGCCAAGAGATGCTGTGTTACCTCAAAAGGCAGAGTAGCAGAGAACAGAAGTCACAGCCCAGCAAGACTGGGAGGCAGAAGTGATTTTTGTGACCAACTCCTGCCTGTCACAAGGATTGCTGCAGCCTTTAATATAAGGCAGTGCACTGAGGAATTATTTATGGACTACTTGAGTCAAGCACAGCTAACAATCTTTGCAACAGTCAATAGTCTGAAACACTCCAACAATGTGCCGTAGCCCATCCTCTGGTGGGCATCTGGCACCAGGGTTAGGAAGGAGCAGCACAGGACTTGCTACATCAGATGTTTACAGTGTTTGTGCCAAGGAAATTCCTCCTGGTCAGCATATGCAGCTCCCACAGAGGCCAGCCACTGCTGGCTGGTGCAAAGGGACCACAGCTGAGGAAACTCTCTCCTATTAACTTTAGGTTTCAATTGCGTTTTTCTAAAACAACTTCTCAATTATAACTGGTCCCTTGAAAGTGGAAGGAAGGAAAGCAGAGAAAAAAATACTTCAGAAGCTGTCACACCTTACCAGGGGAAAGCTTAGAGATGCCAGAAGCTGCTGTCAATTTTAACTACCGTTGACATGTTAAGGTTTTAATGAAGCTAGAGGAAAAGACCAGGATGCTTCTGCATCAGAAGGGCATATATCAGTGCAGCTTTGTTGCTGGCCACGTTCCATTTACTTCTAGAGCAGCATATAAGAATAAAAAATCACGTTACCAGGCTTAATATCCTTCTTCTCCAATTTATTAACTGACAAAAGCCTCCTGCTTAAAGTTATTGAGGTAATATTAATTAGTACAGTCAGCAATTGATCCTTAAAGCTGTATTTGTCAGGAAAATTGCTAATCTTTCAGCTATAAACACAAGATTAAAATAATCTTCTTTCCTCTTCCTCTTGACCCATTTAGGTAGGCAGTTAGGCACAATGAGTAGTAGTTTGGTAACTGTCAGTAGTTTTAAATTCCATGCAACTTCAGCAGACAACAGAACATGCATAGCTCCTTCTATGCCTCATTCAGATGTCAGGCCTTCTCTTTCCTTGCCTGAGCACTCCCTAACCTTTGTCAGTGCTTTCCCTCTGTAGTCAGAGTTGGACTGCTTAAGGAAAAAAAAAATAAATGAAGACCCAGAAACAGAGAAACTAACTGAAACTGTACTAGCACTGAAGAATCTAAAATCTCCTAGGAAATGCGCTTATGTGCATTGCCACCCTTTTATACTGAAGTTCCTCTCCTGTGTGAGCAGGGTCCACTGTGATACTCCCTTGGAATAGTGCACTTATCTCCCACTAGAGAGGTATGAAATGCTGGGTTCAAAAGGGATTATTCTCTGATCTAGTTGAGCAGAAGTTTTGATTGTCCTGTGGTCAGGTCTACACTAAAAGTGCTTGTAGGGTCATGAAAGTAGTGGTAGACTCTACCAGATAATGCTGCTAAGGCAGATTCATCTATCTTGGTAAAGTTTCCTTTTGCTCCAGGATAATAAAAATTTGATTATTCAAGTTGAAAAAAAAAATACATGTGTAAACGCATGATTTTGTTGGGCTAAATGCACCTAAGCTAGACAGGGACTTTTACTCTCACAGTTAAGTCAGGCAGGGGCTGTGGCTGATAGATCTGTGGGTCTGACTAAACTGGGGGACTCAGGAGAGCTTCTAAGTACATGTTCTGGCCCATCATCTTCCATGACGCGGAAAGCTCACAGTATGCACTGTCCACTGCTTAACTAGCAAGAAAATTGGGCATGCAGGCATGATGGGAGCTGTGGCACACTCAGTAAAGCTCTCACTAGGATGACTGGGAGATCTGGACCCGACCGTGTCCCATGAATTGCTTCTATAAGTCAGTCTCAGTGCATCCTTCATCAGCTAAGTACATAATGTAGCACAGGAAAAGCTGAAATCCCATTTAGACAACACTTGAGAATTCATATTTCATCATCATTGTGATTCTGCAGAATTGTCTGTTGGGTGTATACAAATTACAGTTTGCCATCCTTCATTCACTTGAGTTAAATGATTGCCAATAACTCACGTTCACCTGCAAATGCTCGTTTAACAAATACTCCCAAACATTTGTTCAAGTATACAGAAAATTTTGAGTTATGAAGCATTGATATGATATGATATGAAGCATTTATCATTGCTTTACTTAGTATGAAGTAACCAGTTACAAACTTTAGTCTACATAGCCCTATACAGGCTGATCAAACTGCAGATTTTAAGTATGCAATTTGTATTTGAAACCAGTACAGCCTGAAGGTATAAATGCATTTGAAAAGGTATAGCCTTTGGCAGGCAGTACTTAATTTGGGGAAATGGCTGACACACCTAATAGCAGAGCTTCAATCCAGAGGTGTTTTTGGAAACTTGGGGATTGGATCAACAGAAGTCTCATAAAGTTCAACAAGCAGAAGCACCAAGCTCTGCAGCTAGGGGAGAATAACCCTGAGCATCAGTACAGGCTGGGAACGGCCTGGCTGAGTAGCAGCTCTGCTGAAAAGACCCAGGGGGTTACAGTGGTTGCCAAGTTAAACAGGAGCCAACAGCATGCTCTCATCACAAATAAAGCAAACTGCATACTGGCTATATTAGGAGGAGTGGAGCCAGCAGATCAAGGCTCTGCTTGATACTTGGTGAGGATTTCTGTGTCCCAAAAGTTCTGTATCTCATTCTAGGTGCCCTAGGTCAAGAAAGATGCTCAGAAACAAGAGAGGGTCTAGGAGAGTGTTACCAAGATGGGCAGGGGCCTAGAGCACATGGGCTACAGGGTGAGGCTGTGGGAGCAGGGCTTATTTAGTCTGGCAAAGAGGAGGCTAAAGGGCCACCTAATAGTGCAGCTACCTAAGGGGAAGTTACACAGACTATGGAGGCTTCAAGGCATACCTAGACAAAGTCACGGCTGACTTGATTCTGGTGTTAGCGACAGTCTGCAAAATTCTTCCAAATGACAATTCTGTGTTTGCTCTATTATTCTATCAGTCTTCAAATTTCAGCTCAAAACACCTTTATTCATTCTGCTCAGGGGTTTATTACAATGACTTCAAGTAGGACACTCCCATTACAGGTAAGTCTAAGACTTTCTGTGTGAGAGAAATGTAACTGTTTGGTCTTACTAAAAATTAGCAGAGCACAGACTGGAAAAGAACCAATCTCATTATTCTTGCTATCTAATGCTTAGGTAATAGATTTTTTCCTTTTCTTCCCAAGCAGGTAACCATTCTTCCATCCTACGAGACCTGTAGCAGTTTTGGGCTCAAGAAGAAAAATCCTCAAACACTGATAAGAGAGGATGAGAGGACTTCCTTGTATGCATAAAATTATACTTATCTTGCATTTACTCAACAACATATGTATTTTTTGGTACTGCTTGAATTCCTACATATGAGAAGAGAGACAGTGTGATTGTAAAATATCATGAAGACTAAGTCTTACCATTGGGAAAGAGCATGCTGTTGAGTGTGATGGAAAATTATCTTGATTTGTTAAGGCCTTGATACTTCAGAAGGATCTGAGCACAACTCTGAAGGCTAGAAAATATGGACTTCCTTTCATTGCAGTCTTCAGTTGTAAAAGCAAACAAGAAAAGCTAGAATGAGGCTTCTTCTAACTTCAGCATGATACAACATTTTCAATGTATGAAACTGTATACAAAGACATTTATTAACCAAAGGAAATTTTTAAGAGGTGAAAACTGGCAGAAGTGGTATGTTAGAAATGCTAGAAAAAAATCTCTAGCAAAATTTAAATACTGGAGAAAGATTATATATGATTTCTATATTGGAAAAGAAAAGGATTAAAATGTGGCCTCTGGATAAAAAAGGACAAAAGTTGTGAGATGACAGTGTATGTGATAGAAATGGAACATTAGAAATGTACCACAGAGGTGATTTTGTAAACTATTTACTAACAAAAATGCAAAAGTCTACTAACTTTCAACATTACTATTAAAAGAACTGGTTAGGAACTTCCCAGCCTATTAGCTGTAGGATGGTGTTATATATGTAATGAAATAACTATTGAAATACCCAGAAGTCTTATGTTTTGAGGCACTTAACAAGTTGTGGTCTGAATATAGGACTCTAAGCCTGAAAATGTTGTTTTTAATTCCAGCTGTCAGTATGATACCTTTTGTAGCTTGACAAGTCACTTAATGATGCAATGTCACAGTAGAAAGCCACATTTTAGGAGCAATTGTTTTTATACATATTGAACCAATATCTTTTTAGCACAGCGTACTTTCCATTTGTTAGGCTACTTGTTTATTTTCATATTTCAGAGCTCAAGGTAGAAATCAACCAAACAGTTTTCATTTATTTCCACTTTCTCTCTCTGTGTCAATAGCAGCCTTCCGTAATCCAGGGTCTTGTAAACCCCACATGAGAATAGGGGTAGAGAGGAAGACAACTTCTTACAATATGGAAATTCATTATGTCTGTTCTCTTGTTCTTGCTGCTTTCACTTTTTCAAAGAAATGGATTTTGAGGGGGCTAAATTTGAGTTCAGTCTTACTTCCCTCCTTCACTTTTCCCGTAGTTGAACACAGCATTATTTTCACTCTCCCATTTAACTCATTAGGATATTTTGATGAATCACTTTGAAGAGAATTATTTTATGGTAAAGCTTGGTGCTATTATTTTTTAAATGACAATTTATTTGTCTGTTTGTTACCCATGGTAAGAACATTGATCTGTTCTCTCTAATGCATGAAGAGTCAAATTTCCTCAAATTTGTGTCTGACATTGTGATACGCTGGAGTGACTACACTCTTTTGAGAATACAACTCCTAATTCCCTTGTGCTGCAAATTCTCCAGTGCACCAAACATCTGCAGCTCTTTCTGGCTTCCACAGTTGTGAGTCACTGTAGCCCTCACAACTGTATGCATATCTTAAAACCATTCATTCTACTAACACAGAGTGAAGATTTAAAAAACAGATTTCTTCAAAATGGTTCAAATCATCTCATATACATGAAGGCACCATGGGCATCACTTTATTATCCATCACTTTATTACCCATTATTCTATGGTCATTTATGCCCAGGCTGAGTATAAATGCTACAATTTGGGCCCAATTACTGTCTTAAATCAAATTTACAGTCACTTTGTGCATAATACAGGACAATGGGGAACCAAGGCTATAATATGACTACACAGAGGCTTCAGCAGCAAAGCTGACTTCAACAGATTACCTTTTGTAAATGTTCTGCAACCAGGCCAGTTAAAGCACTGCAATACAGCATCATTTAAAACTATAATGCACACTTAAAATTCTCATTTGATAAGAGTTCTTTGTTTTAAAAATAAAGCCATGTCTCACCACTGAAAAAAGATTTACTTTCATTAAATCAATGCCTTTTTATAAGCTCTGTGTTGAGCACAGAGACCTTTCATGTCAATTCAACCAGACTTTCTTGTCTGATGGTCTTCTGTTATCCTTAGACTGTATTAGATCGAGCAGCAGAAACATCTTTGATGAAATGATTCAAATGATATGCCGAGTTTTGGGGACAAATAGGGTTCCACAAATATAGAGTGGAACAGTAGTTGTGTTTATGTAACAAGCAAAATTTGGCTTTTAAATCTGCACTGAACCTCTGAAGGTGTTAGAGGTAGCACTGAAGTCCAACACCTGCTCCATGATCAAAGCCTTAGAAGTACAATACCTGTTATTGTTATATAAATACAATAACCATAGTGACCATCAAAAACCTATTCTGGATGTTTTATATGAGTCCAATAGTTAAGTGCTAAAACAAAAATTGCCCCCATATTTTACTTCCAAATTGTAACCAAAATCAGAAGCAGTCTATTTTGTTAGAATGTCTGCTTTTGCAAGAAATACATGAGTCTGAGGAAGAGGAGAGAGAAAGAAAGGAAAAAAAATCAGGAGCTTGCAAGAATTTCTGAATTTTCAAATTTGATATCTCATCCTTGATCTGATGGTTACATCTTTACCCCCAAACATAGTCTAAACTTACTATGCACACAGACTCCTTAGCAAATTTTTGATTTTAGGAAATACATTTCTGATAATGCAAAAAATATTAATAGATTAATCTATGCATTTTTAAGAGAGAAAAAGGGTCAAAAGGAAAGCATGTGTTTCCAAAAAACTGCCAAATATTAAGTCATTTTGTAAAATGTGCCTATTAACCAGCCTTCCAAAAAAATCAGCAAGTTCTTTATGTACAGCCAAAAATGCTGTTTTGTTGACGACCATTTCTGAATTTAGAAAAGAAAGCAGTTTAGTTTAAACAGTTGCTGAAGTATGTTGGCTTGCAAGTGACACCTTGTTTGTTGTGATGACTGAAGTACAGTAAACTGTTTAGAATTTGAAGAGCAAAGCAAGCTACAAACAATCCAGCAGCCCACATCTGTTACTTTTTATCAATAAGCCTATTTAATATCAATTATATTGCTTTTCTTAAAAAAAAGAAAAATTAAAGCAAGCCATCCCCTGCTAACATAAAGTGCTGTATTATCTAGGCCATTTCTCTCTCCAGTCATCTGTTTTGAATCGGGTACATGCACTAAACTCAAATTTTATGTTCACAAGAGAAGTCTGCCAGTCTCTCCTAGAGAATCTCTGAGAAGTCCTAAACTCTACCTTGTTCCCAACAGCCAAAAAGAACTGTGATTCCTTCACCCTCCTCGTAGAAGGAAAACTTATAAACAAACACTTCATACCATTTTTTGGGATGAGGACACCTTCCAAAAAAAGCTCAGTGAATCTTTTTGCTTCCTTCTTTCTTTCCATCATTCTTGCCTTTGGAGCATTAAAAGTCTGCATTATAATATATGTGTCATTAGAAACATTGTGTAGCAGTCTTGCAGAGAGAAATTCCTAATGTTTTCTGGGAATATGTGACCTTACTATTATCAGAAAGCATCAAAAGCCATTATCTAATGGACACAAAGTAGTCTTCTGAAGCAGATTTCTGAAAACATAATTTTTCTTTTTCCTTATGCTGCTACAACACACAACAAAGGTCACTGTATGTATATTAATAACATATGACACCATGCTTACTATTTCTTTTACAGGATGATGTCCTAATAATATGACCTCCATGTTAAATTGGTTTCTTCTTTGATCAAACAAATTACTATAAACTATGTAATTCCACCCATTTTAAAGAAAAAATGAGTTCAACAGATCATTTCTTTAACACAGGATACAGCTTTCTTCATTTGACAAGTTCCTTCATATGCTATGCATTAGTATAGTATCACACCTGTGAATAAGCACATTTTAATAGTGCTTCTGATGGTCAAAATTGGCCCAATGTCTGCCACTTTTTTCCCCCCACTGTGTAAGCTGGAGAGTCTATATTTCAGAGTCTTGAAAGGAAGTGGAAATGCATGCCAGTTTGCATAGTTTTACCAAAACAATGCAGTCTAAGCTCTACTGAGCTGGGTCAGCTGAGTCAGAAAAGGAGGATACCAGTGACTTCAACGGTACTCAGCGTGGGCTTTATGTGGGCACAAGAATGCAATATAAATGGCATCTACGTGATCAGGGCCCAATTCTGTATGATTTCTTTCCTACAAGATGCATTCTTTTACGTATTCTTGCTTCTTGTATTAGGACCTTAGGCAAAACTGAACCATGATTTGATTGGCTGTAAATGAAAAAACTTCAGCTCTTGGAAATTAGAAAGTGAAGCACCAGTTTTTCAATCTTTCCCTAACAAAGGCAGTGGAAAGGGCAGATGACTGAAGAAGTTGTCAGATATTTAATTAATAAAGACAGAAACAGAAGAGTAGAGATGTGGGAGATGGGAGGAAAGAAGGAAAAGAACGAACAGACAACTGGAGGAGGCAGAGAGTAGGATGAATGTTACAGAAAACTGGGCAATGAAGTATGGAGCCAGGGAAAGAAATCTGAAGGAACAGAATTGGTGTGGAAGAGTGGGAAGAGTAAGAAAGAATGCTTAGGTGAAATAACAAAAGAAGAAAATCAGAACATTGTAACACCAGGCTAGAAAGAAGGGATTCATGCTTTTTGCCTGGGAAGCACACAGTGTATTCTGGACAATGCTGCCTGTAAATTTATTGACTATATCTTTGGTTGGACCGAAGAACTACCTCACTCTAAACAGGCAATGGCATTTCTTACTGTCAAGGTTTAAAGCAAAAAACCTGAGCCTACTTGGTTCCTGCCAGTGATCCTTCATCATGGCATGTTGCATATCTTTCCTTCAATCTCCATCATATCCCTGCTTAAGCCTAATTGCATATAGCAAGAGCCAGCATGTCTGCATATCCTCCCTGAGCCTTGTAAGATCTCTAACCTGAGATCCTGGTAAGAAAGGACACTACTTAACAGGTTTTGCAGGATGAGAGCAAATAAAGCCTATTAAATGGATTTCTAAATTCATTTAATCATACTAGATATTTTTACAATGAGTATGCTCACACACACCAGGGTTTTGCTGCTGTTTGAGGGGTTTTTGTCTTTTTTTTTCTTTTATAGAATTACATCCTGATCCTAGAATCAGTTCAACACACAAGCATGAGAGAGGGAGGAGGGAAAATATTAGTTACTAGTTGCTTAAAGACCAAAAAAAAAAAAAAGATAAATGTTGGAACACCACTAAACTATTCATCGCTGCTGCCACTCCTCTTGATGGTCATGCTCACTCGCTGCATTTCCTTTTAAACTGTTCAAGGAGCAATTTGCATATTTGTACAACACCTAGCACAACAGGGCCCTAATGTAACCTAAAACTCCAATGACAGTTGAATGACATAACAAAAAAAAAATCATTTTAGCCACTGCAACAGACTATAACAGCTTGTTTATTTATCTTGTATATGATTTGGTTAGTGGGGTTATTGGAATATGATGTGATCAGACTACTCTGATGTGCACTCCATGCATATTTCCCTACAACTGAAGGGCAGGCTGGATGGAACCTCTGGAGTAACTCCAGTAACTCTGAGGCAATTCAGTGACTTGCAGTACGCAGACTGGAAGACTGCTTGGTGAAGGGGTCAGAGCTATGAAGATGCTGTTACCAAATACACCTAGCTCAGAAGGCTGACTAGATAGTTTCTCCAGATGCCTGGGAAGGGTAAGTTAAACATTCTGTGGGCAGGGAAGATTTAGATAAGAAAGATGTGTACAATCCTGCTTTGGTTTTAAAAACCTTTTCTCTTTGGATGCTTTGTTTCTACTGTTGAGATAAAACAGTATTTTGATTTAAGGAAATGTTCCAAAGCCTTCATGTAGCACAAGTAGTGATCTATCAGTACTGAATTCAGTTATACCTGCTGGGTGCTGTAGATTGAGAGCATCATGGAATTTCTCATCAAGAGAAGGGAACGCAGATACCAGAATAAAGTTAGCAACGCTAGAGAAGAGAACAAATGTGCCACTAACCTTGTAATGGTGACATGCATGCTCAAGGTTGCTTCTGAGGTTAGAAGTGTTAAAATAGTCCCATTAAGTCAAGTCACTGGACTGTCATGTCATGAGAGTAGTACAACATCAAAGTCAAGAAACTTTTCCAGATATGCTCTCAAGAGGGATTCTTAGCTGCCAGAAAGCAGGACATACTTAGGAACACGCAGACCTCAACAAAACACTCCACTTGACCTACAGACCAGAAAGGTTTGTGAATGCTCATATTTTTAAGTTTTTTTTTCATTTATGCTAAATTGCTCAGCTAGCAGAATTTTTAGCTTCCAGACACAAAATATGTTGTCACAGAATTAATGTGGATTAATTAATTAAAGGTACAAGACAAATTTTATAGTTTTTATATGATAGCACAGTTTTCAGTCTGGATAAAATTGCGAGCAAATGAGGTAGAATGGAGTTTGTAAAGTGGGTATGAAAGAGTATTATCTTTGAACAACTTTGACGACTTCACTGTACAGAAGATAAGATGGGACAAGGATTAGTATTCTATTATAAATAGGGGTTTTTTTTGGACTGGTATATTCTAGAGGTATAGATGTTTACTGAAACATAAAGAATGAGTTAAGGATAGGGTTTTGAATTGCTGGTCATGTGTCCTGAGGCTCCCATATCAGCACATCAGGAAGGCCACAAAAAAGCAGAGGTGGCCAACAGCGGACGTTCTAACTCAAGACCACCAGCAGGCATTGAGTTGTCACCTCCCCAGGTCTGCCTAACACAAGCCTGTTCCCCACAGGACTACTGGCAGCTCTGACACATTTTTCCAAAGTTTTCTTCGGCCCTCATCATGTCACACATCCTACTCTATTTAGCTGCTCTCTTTAACGCATCTTGGTCTCCTCACACAGTCTCCATCTCTCTCTTTTATCATTTCCATATTCCTCCCTGTCCAGTCTTACTGCCAAGTATATTTGCAGAACACAGGTGATGAGCCTGAAGGAAAGGCTGCTATTCACCATGTGAATTTAAGCACCTGCTTGACTGGATTTAATCAGATACTGAAATGACTTGACAAATCTGAGTCAGTTGTAAGAAATGTTAACAAAAAAATTAAAATTAATTTAAAAACACATGAAATTTTGCATATTTCTTCAAAATGATAGCACCTGTCAGGCTGGCAATATCAGTGGATGATAAACCAACTGATGAACCTAAACAACTTAATTGACTAAGTTCTGTGACTTTCACTGAGATACCACCAACATGAGGAATAGTTTGGTGTTTCAGTAAAAGCTCAGAATTGACCTATGCCTTAGATGTCCCTAGAATATATGGTTAGGAAGCACTAAGCTTAAGAGCTGTAAAATACGAGGAAAATGGGACATGGAAATGGATCTTTTAAAATATTTCCTCTGCAAAAGTGGGTGATTATTTTTAATTTTCTCTGATTTTTAAATGTGTAAATGTAAATCTTATAACAAGTTTGTGTCAAACCTAGAAATGGAAAGTGTGAAAAGAAGTTTCATATATTTTAAAGTGCAAATGTTAACACAACTTTCTATAGGCATCTATGTTGGCTTGATTTATGCATATTTTGAATTCCAATTACTATAAACACACACAGACGCGCACACACACACACACACTTATTCTCTGACATTTCTTATCATGATCTGCAAAGAAGCTGTGTCTGAGGCATTTCTAAGACATGTGCTTTGCCAGCAGACACTTAAAATGATACAGGTAAGGTATGCTGTATTTGCTGGATCTCCAGAGGTCTTGCACTAGAGTCCATCCTCTGTCTGAAGTTAAATGAATAGCAGTTATCTGGCTTATAGATTTGACAAATTCTTTTGGGTGTCTGCCGAGTTTGTAATCTACTTGAACTACAGCTTAAGAATAGTATGAGATCACTGGGGTTTCTGCACAGCTTCAAAGCTCCCTAAACTATAACTGCGCAGCTCTCAAGACTGAACAAATGTCGCCAGGCTGTGCACACAGCTTTGAAGCTCCTTGAACCAAAGCCATTTGTTCCACAGTTTACAAATTCTATTAGGCATATCTGGAGCGCACGTAAATTCTAAAACACATCAGCTCTTTTTTGGACTAAATGGAACTTCGACATTCAAACATCCGTGGCTTTTACCTATCATTTTACTCTACCAAAACCAATTCCATTGGGTTGCCATTATATAAAATTTGGAAAGAGAAACAAATTTCTAGACCATGTTTAATAAAAACAGGCCCTGGGAGGTTATCCATGCTGTGAAAGCTGCTACTTAGAAAATTCCCTACTAGGAAAAGCTCCCTGTGAAATTAACAATCAAACTCTCATTAAAAAATTTGTACATTAGCTGGAAAACACACATCAACATTTTAAGACTTTCAATTTCCAGAAGTTCAGATGCAATTCCTAATCAATCTTAGTCTGGAAGACAAGTTAGAATCTTAAACATAACGCCTCCAACAGTATAAAGACAGTGGGATACTCATTTTCTTAATGCACAGCATGCGCACAGATCCAGTTGGACAAGTCAACAGTGGTAAGTGGGTTTTCTCTTATGTAAATCACTGGGTCACCATTTAATGTCCCTTTGTCACCCAAACACATGAACTGCACCTGGGACAGAGCTGAGGGGGGAAAACAACCAAGCTTTTTGAGGCGGAAGCCATGGATAGACCTCCATAGCTTTCTACCCTGTCAAACAGCAACGGTATTATTTTCTCCTCTATTGAACAAACTTTAGTTTACATTAATCTCATATTTATTTATTTTTACATGGTTACAAATAATTAAGGTAAAGTTTCAAAATTTCCAGAAATAGATCAGCATTATTTGAGGAAGGTTGAGAATTACAAAGAATCTTCTCCAGGATTGTCAGCTAGAGCCAAAATGTACTACAAAAAGAGAGGCAAAATATTTGCTAATTTTATTTACATTTATGCTCTGGCTATTTTTCCATTTTTTTGCAGGGGAAGGGGTGTATAGCTCCTAATTTCTTTCTATTAATGCTATTCTCTACTGTTCCATTCATTCATTTTTTAACCCTCTCTTTCCTCTGCTTCTGGTATTTCTCTCCCTCCACACACTTCCCTTAAGGGGTTTTTGTTCTTTTCTATTCTTGTCTCTTGTCTGGGTAGCTTTCTCATTTCCATTATTACTGCTTTGTTTCCTTAAGGTTTCATCTGTTCTTTTGCCCTTTCTCTTTCCACTTTAGACTCTACAGAAAGCCAGATGTTCCGTGCTGACTTCTGAAACTACCTCTGCGTATTTTGTTCTCAGGAAATGTACTCTTGAATGAAGCCTTTAACCTAAAGCTAAAGACAAAATTGATTGGTTTCTGTCTTACATAATAACAAAAGATCATAAATAGTGGCCTGAACACAGAAACAGTATTCATCAGGGAAGGGTAGTTAGAACTAACCCAACCTCTTTGACTTCCTCAGAAACATAGAATTGCAAACTTCCAGGACCATTACTGAAACAAAAGAGATATAGTCTAAAATCAGTTGCTTCTGTGTTTGAATTTCAAAGACAAGACTTTTGCTGAAATCAGTCTTGTTTTTGGGAAATGCTAATACAAAATCTTATACTGGCTTAAACTGGTGTATTCTGGCTGGTTAGAACTAATATGCTGGTGTAAGAAATCTCATTGTTTTAGCAAAAACTTTAAAAGAAGGGGGGAAAAAAGACCTTTTTGTGCAATTAACACATCACTTCTCCAAGGAATTTATTAGGCTGACTTCCATCCCTTGCAAGAAAACTAGCAAAAGAGCTCTCAAGATGGAAGACTATTTTTCATTAGCTTTCATTCCTCCCATATTTGAGGCTGCTGATTACTTTTTTAATAAAAAAAGAACACAGGCTTATCCTCTTCTTCCTGAAAGCAATATTGCACATAGCCATGTCTGAAGCCATCCTGCTTCCTTTACTTAGTGAACCAATGTCCTGGAGACAGGCAGAGGCTTGTTATATCAGGATCTGTGATTCTGTTTAGATTTCATTCACGATAGCCACTAGGCTGACCCCAAAGCTTGACACATATTTGCATGTTGTAATTCTTTAGGGAAAGCAAGAGAGAAAATTGAGTATACTGGGAGGAGGTGGGCAACGTAAATCTCTGTTCTTTCGTGTCTCAGATGAGAAATAGATTAGATGAGCAATGACAATAGTACAGCTAAATGGACAATACTTAATTAAAGTCCATTGGCATTATTATAGCCTGTATATCTTACATACCTTTTTACCATGAGACATTCAGATATTACTGTTAGGTATTGTAAGAAGAGCCTAAGAAATTACTTGGTCTTGTGCAACTATAAGGTTGCTTTTGCAGTTTGTTGCCCAACTAAGCATCTAAGCATGTATTAAACTTCTTCAGAAGAGGTTGCCTTCCATTTCCTGCTAAGAAAACTCATGCTCTCAAAATGGAAGAATATTTTCATGAGCTTTCACTACTCTGTATATGCAGACTATAGCAATATTGCACCTCAGACAAACTGATGTGCGTCATTAAAGTATTCTGCATTAAAAATATCATATATGGTGATTCTCCATCTTTTTGGGCCAGTGGATCACTGTGGAGTGGAGTCACAGGAAACAATGTTCTTGATTTTTATTGTATTAATTTACATCTGTGGAATAACTGCAGGCTGCTTACCACAGCCTCCACAGGCCACTGCCCTAAAATTGTAAAACTTTCCTGAATACAGTGTGTTTTTTGCAAAAGAGTATACAAGTTGTGTTTTTTGAGGTTAAAAACAAAACATTTGACTGGGGGAAGGGGCCATTCCTTGAAAAACAGAATTTGTTACTAAGTAACTGAAAAGTAAAAACCTGTAATTGTTTTTCTAAAAGTAAAGCACTGGTGTGCACATGTCATCTCAAGTACTGAAAGTGCTTCAAGTACTGAAAGTGCTCTACTTCCAGGAATACCTAAGGCAACTTGCCTCACAAAGCTAAAAACTGAACATTGTTTAAACTGTACTCAGACATGGATTAAAAAAACAACTATAAATAAAAGGGACAAAAATGACAATTTTGGGAAGACCGATATTAATGAGAGGAAATCACTGTCCTCTAAGAGAAAACTGCAATGAGAATGACTTCAGAGGAATAAATATTTAGAGCTAGAGTGGCAGGAAAGGTATTTCTATACAGTAAATATAACGCAGATCCATGTACACATAATAAGTATTTTTAATGGCAGAAATCTTTTGACTGGAATTAGAACATACATGCTTGGGTCCCATTTTATATCATTAGTATATGAATCGGCTAATACCATGCCAACCTTTTTAAATATAGAACAGTCCGTATGTTTAATCATAAGACAACATTTCTGTGCTCCCTGCTACAAATGCTTGTTTGTTGAGCATGATTTATTGAAAGGCTATACAAGCTATGGGAAGAAAAATTAAACACTGCAAATATTCATCCTCAATTTAAATGTGAGGACTTTCAAAGGTTATGCAATGCACTATCAAAAAGAATACTAGAAGCTGAATGAGGGAAGCTATTGTACTGATTTTATGAGCTCAAACATGGATCTTAAACATGGGAAGTCATTATTAGTTGCCTGCCTAGGGGAAAAAGATTTCAGTCTTTGTCACTCACTCCTCAGAGCAACAAGAGCTGCTGCAGATGCTACTTGGAGTTTGCCTTCATATTAAAGACAGTGGGTTCAGGCCCTGATGTGTTGAAGAAGTAGGGAAAAAAGCATGTTCCTCTGTATTTTCACAAGCAGCCTATCTGGTCAATTATGGATGGGTGCTATCAGACTCTAGAGGAAAATTATTTCAGTCCTCCTGAAAATCATTATATGTAGTTTTACTTACACAGCAAGCTGTAGCAGATTCTCAAGCTGTTTACAAACTCGCCTGCAACTGAAATGTAGCCTTATCTAAAAAGGAGTGCAGCACTCCTTCTGCACCAGCAGCTCTTTTTTGAACAGGTTTTAGCTGATGCCCTGAAGATTTTATTTTTGGAAGACAAAACAGAGTTAGCCACAACTAGACTTTGATTAGAATGATTAACAGTCCTACTGTGTGAATGAAGACAGGCTGCATGTGTCTTTAAACTAAATCCTGGGGTCTTGTCTTTTCAACCCACATGAAAAGACAGACCTTCACTACATCATTATGGCTCTACCTTACTCTGATGAAATATAATAGTTATTCTTCATGCCTGACCCAGGCAGCTTCCATTTTGAGCCATTCTCCAGAAGTTTAGTAATCCTCACATCATTGCTTTAAATGAGGTAAAAAAGTATTCAAGCATCTCCATTTCACAACCAGAAAAACTTGAAGCACTGCAACTGCTCCTTTCCATGGAAACTTCTAGTTAAGGATGAAAGATGTATGTGATCTGCAAAGAAACTACTGATTTACCTAAAACCACAGGAAGTGCTGATGTCAAACTCCTGAGCCGAATTCAGGAACTACCACCCCCTTACCCTGGTCGTGAACCACGGCTCCTCGCCCTCCAGATCCGCGAGCAGGATCTGCAACCCAAATCCCACCCTCACGTCCGGCAGGCTGGGCAGGGGCTTCGGCAACTCGTGGGGAGCACTCTGTACCCACCTCTGGGACCTGCGCTACAGCCACGATGTTTCTGGGAAGCCTGTTTTATGGTGGCTGTTTAGCTCCGTGAGGGGAGAAGGTGGGGAAATTCAATGAGTGCTTTGTAAAGAAAAACATTATACTTCCTAGATTCGCATGGGGTTTGTTGGAGGATCATCCAAGTAGTGATCAGTGTGACACTACTTAATTTACAATATTAAGACAGGTAATATGGCTGCATTTGTAGGCATGAGTAATGCTCTCTTTAAAGGCTAGCGAAAGATGAAGATCCTTGCATCTTTCACGAACAATGAAGAGCGATCACACAATAACCGTTTAACTGCACGACCCCACCTGCCTCCCTTAGGCAAACAATAATTGGGAAAGTGTCCTGGCGGTGCCTTATGTAAGCCCTCGCCCTGACCCTTCCTCAGCACTTGCCGGGCGCATCTTCCCCTTCACCCGCCTGAACCCAGGCGCAGGAAGGCGGGCGGCGCGCCAGGCGCCCCGCGGCGCGGACCACGCTGACATTGAGCCGGCGGGCGGCAGCGGCAGGGCGCAGCGCAGGAGCCGCGCAAACTTTGCACTGCAGGGGCCGCGGCCGGGCGCGCCGGCGGCGCCCGGGGGGCCGGGCCGGGCCCGGCGGCGCCGAGGCGGGGGAAGGCGGCCGACGAGGAAGTTGCACGAAGTCGCCTCTGCCCGCCCGCCGGAGACGAGCGGGCGGCGGCCTCGGGGGGCAGCGGGGGCTGCGCAGCGCCGAGCGGGGCCGGGGGGGGACTTACCCATGGTGCCGCCGCGGCCTCGGCCTCCTCCTGCTGCTGCTGCTGTTGTCGCTGCTGCTACTGCCGCCGCCTCTCCGGGGCGCGGCGGGAGGCGCGGGAGCCGTGTGCGCGGGGCGGAGCGGGCGCGGCAGCGGCAGCAGCGCGGAGCCTGCGTGCGGCGCGGCTATGAGTCAGGGTAGCACATCCGGGCAAGGCCGCCTGGGAGACACCCCGCCCGCCTGCCCGCCTGCTCGTCCGGCGGCACCCTGCCGCCGCCCGCCGCCGCCGCCGGGGAGGGGCGGGCACGCAGGGAAGGAGGGAGGGAGGAGGCGGTGGTGGTGTGGGGCCGCCCCGCCGGCGGCAGCACCGCCGGCCGCGCAGGCAGGCATGCAGGGAGGGAGGGAGCGGGGCGGCGCCGCGCCGAGGGTGGGCCCCGCGGGGGGCTGCCGCTCCGGGCCCCCGGCGCAGGCCCGCGAGTCCTTTGTTAGCGCGGCGGAGGCGCCGCGGGGCGGCCGTTGGGCCGTTGGTAACGGCTGCGGGCGCGGGTGGGGCGGCCGTTGGTAGCGGCTGCGCGCCGGGCGTTCTGTCACCCCCCGCAGGCGCGGTCTCTCCGCCGTTACCTGCCGTGTGGGCGGCGGTCCGCGCCCGGGGCTCGGCCTGCCACCTGTGCGGGGCCTCCGGGAGGGAGCCCGTTTCACGGATTTGGGGGGATTTTCCTTTGAGGCTGTTGCACAAAAAGGTGGGGAGATGGAGAGGTTCTTAAATTTCCTCAAAGGGAGGGCGCTTCAGGGCTGGGACTATTCGCTGGTGAGGGAAAGTGAGGGCTGGGAATCAGTCTAGCTGCTGTGGGGACAGGAGCTGAAAGGGGATGCATCCGAGTTTCTTTTTTTTTATGTGTGTGTGCGCTTACCTATTTGAAGTTTCTGCAAAAGCGCAGGCCGTGCTGAGGCTCCTTCCCCGTAGTCATCCTCTGTGTTCGGCTGGTCTAGGGCAAAAATGCGACATGTCTAGAGAGCTGGGATGCTTTAAAACAGAAAGCAAGGCATTAGCATGTTCTCCATGCCTTTACTTCAAACACTGGTCTGAGAAAATATGCTTAATCTAAGGAGAAATATTTTGCAAGATGGGAGAATTAAACTGGATGAAATGACAAGTAGGTTTTGAGGTGGGCTGTGTAAGCCAAAGAACTGGTGGAGGAAACCAGCAGGCAAATTCCTGTTGCTTTAAACCATGTTTTGCTGAATTAACATTGTGAGTCTCAGAGCTGAAAGTGAAAGGCTTCTACACAAAGTAATTATGTGGGGAAGATATTTTTTTAACAGGAAAACAGATCTCTGTAGTCTGTGTTCCCCCTTCCTTCCTGCCCTGGGGCACTCTATAACACAGCAAATGATAAGGAGCTATTTGCTCTTAAAGTCTTTTCATTATGTTGCTTTTGCTGGGAGCCATTTTTCTATATAATTTGAATAGATCTTGTAGCATTTTCACTTTTTCCAAATCTTTCTACATTCATGTATGTATAGCTTTACCTGAATAAATACTAAAGTATGGCTAAATTAGAGTAGAATCCATGAGTGTGATGGATGGTCTTGCTTGCGTTATAGAAATGGATAGGCCAGGGACAATTCAGGTAAGTGAGACAAGAAAGAAGTTTAGGATGAATTGTCCCCCACTGCAGCTGCAGGAGCACCAGCAATAGTCCCTGTCCCCAGCAGTCAGCAGCTTCCAGGGTTTTCCTCTCAGGAAGAGATCCTAGGAGCTTTTATGCCTATAAAAGGACAGTACTATATGATAAGCAAAGAATAATTCATCAGCCCTCTGTGGAGTGCAGACTGAACACGCTTGGGTTTGTCCATTTTTATTGGTGTAGCCTTATGATTCACAAAGTCTTTCCTTTTGACATCAGCAAGATTTTGTGGTTGACTTCAGCAGGGTTAACAACTGTCCTCTTATGTATAGCTTTACACTGCACATATGTAATTGCATGATTAGCTAATGTTGAAAACTGGAATGTTTTTTACAATTGTTACATAAGTAAAATGCTTTTATAACTGTTTTCATTGCACTGAGACTACAGAAGAATTCATATCAGAATATGTTGCTTTTTTGTCTGCGGTTTGCCTAGTTCAATACCTAATAAAATACAGAGATTCTTAAATGAGTCTAAGTGGTGAAAGGTTGCTGTATTTTTCTGCCTGATGTATTCTTCTGTCTTAATCTATTTTCAAATCCTGCCTCAACTTCATCTTCTATGTTTTTCCCTTCTTATTTCTTTCTCTCAGGAAGAACTTTTACTATGACTTTATAACTGCGTTCCAAGTGTTTCCTCTATTTGTTTGGGGTAAAAGGAAGCTGTGAAATTCTGTTCTTGCTGATCTCTCCCTGAGGGATAGTGGAGGAGATACTCCACAAATTATTCTGTATTATCCCACACTCAGATGCCTGGGGTAAATCAGAGCAATCTATAAAATGCAAGGGTTTCATCTTTGCAAGTTTACTTGCACATCTTGATTGAAACGTACACATATATCTTTGCACAATCCAGAAAGGTCAGGTTATTACCTGCTCCAAGAGAGGATTTTGAGGACAGTGACTTCAGAGTGACAGCGACTGCCAGAAGGAGGGCTGGCGCTACAGAACTTCTCTGATTATAACTGTGTTTTTATTGGATCCAAAAGAACTGCAGAAATCTCAAGGAGACTTTTTGATCGTTTGGACTGAATTCTTATTAATTCTTGAAGAGAAAGAGAAAACTCCAGGCTGAGAACACTTAGGGTTTTATTTTTGTCAATCTCTGAATTAGGTCCAAGTTTACAACAGGATAAAGATGCTGTAAAGTAATTCCAAATCAAAATGTGCCATTTTTGCAGTTGATTTGCTCCTGCATGTATAATTACCATGCAAAAGGAAGCTTTAGGAGAGGAATTTCCATCTCCAAAAGAATATACAGGAGATCTTTGGGCTATCAGGCTTTTTGGATATCGTATCTATAAAAGACAATATGCAAAATCAGTGTGCAGACATTTTAAAAAGTGATTAGCAACCGTAAAGTGTGGTATAGTGATGCCTATGAGAATATCTCCTTAAAAACAATGAAATGATGATGTCCTTGATGTATTCATCAAGGAAAATATTAATTAAAAAACAAGTATTTGAGGAAAACGGGGAACTAGAAGCTATGTCTTGACTTATCAGTGAAGTTTGCAATAGAAATCAGAAAGAAAACTATACAAGCACATTCTGTGGATGTCAGAGGTTGTTTAATTCTGTAGAGGGGGAGAGAGAGGGATAATTTCCTCTGGAACAGCTAATAAGGGATGACTGCTTGTTTCTGCACTTGTAAATGCATCAATGAAAATTGGGTTGTAAACTATAGAAATTATGAAGTATCTCCTCAGCCCTGACATAGCAACTCCTTGAAAATCTTCTGGCATACATTATCTTATTTAATTTGACACAAAGGTGCATATAAGGAATTGTCTCTGTACTAATGTTAGGAACCTATGTAATAAACAAGAGGAGGTGGAGATGCTCGAATAGATAGGGAAATATGATATGGCTGGTATTACTGAGTCATCTGATAGGAATAGGCTGTTACAACTTGTCCCATAAGGAAAGAAAAGCACAGAAGGTGGAAGAATGGGTAGTGCTTTACCCCTTGTTTCCAATTTTGGTTCATTTCACTGACAACCCTTTGAGTCAGGGCAGCTTGGAGGCTTGAAGTTCTTGCTTGTAAAACTAGAGATGGAGATCTGCAGGGCTCTCTGCGAGCTCACACGAGGAAACGGGGCAAGCTACTTCTTGAGGTCTTCCTGTAACATGTGAAGGGGAAAGACAATAGTGTGAGCAGGGGAAGAGAGCATTCCCAGGGGTGACTTGACATTTGCTAGATATTTTCTGTCCCTAAGAGCAAGCTGCCTCACATTTTCTGTGCGGTAAGAATGGCTATTAATACATAAGCTAACACCTGACCTTGTCTTGTGATAACTCATTCATGTTTCCATATCCTGTGTATAAGTATTCATAACAAAAAGTCATTCTGATAAGCGCTGGAAGTTGAAATTAGACAACTCCAGCCTTGACATAAGGTACAACTTTCTAGCCGTGAGTGCAATTTAAGTGTTAGAATGGCTGACCTGGGAAAGTGAAACCTGGGGAACTCATGGTCTCATGCATCTTTTACCCAAGCCTAGCTATCGTTCAAAAGCTTTAATTTGGTTTTAGGAAAATTTTACGTGTTGTGTGTAAGCGAGTATGCATCGTGGGTCAGGCTAAAAGATTGCAGTAACCCTTTCTGGCCTTAAAATCGGGGACTTTCTGAATGCTCACTGTCTTTCTCTTTCTGCCTGGGTGCTGGGCAGAGTGAAAAAGCTTTTTGTTCAATATATTCATAACACGTGAAGACAGTAAGTATAAGCTAATCTTACACATCAGCTGTGGGTGGTTGCATATATAGTCAGGAAGGAATCTCTTCCTTCTTGAACCTAATTGGGCAGATGTATAACTTTTTCTTGTTTCCTCGTTGTTCCCCCCCCCCCCCCCATGGCTTTTCTGCAGCCCTCAACAGGAGATAGGAGAGCAACTGGAGGGAAAAAGTGCTCCAAGATTATTTTGTATGTATAAAATCTGCTCGGATGAACTAGGCTGAACTTTTCTCCCAAGTTAGATTGGTAGGGGCCTGGGATGTATTTGGCTTTCCCTTCACTGTGCAAGATGGTTTGCCTGCTGGGTTGTCTCATGTGACAGTGTCCAGTCACACAGTTTTCCTGGGTATGATAACTTGGCTGTTCCTGGTGGTGTTCCTACTAGTGCCTGTTGGTGGTGGCACACAGTTGAATTAGACTAAATCCCTGTAGGGTTCAGGAGAGCAAAGTCAGACTAATCTGTGGATCACTTAGGTGAAATTTAATGGGCTGTGATATACAGGTGCTCTAATGGTCTCTTCTGGCATTACTCTTAAGGAAATGATTCACGACAGCTGAGAGTGCTGGCAGAAGAAAGCAGACAAGGATGCACTGGCATTCCCGTTTATGTCCCTTAAAGGCAAGGGGAACACAGCCCTCTTCAGCTATACGTTTAAATGCTATAAAATGATAGAGGTTACAATATTCACCAGAAAGGCTTGTGTGCAGGGATCCCTTTCTGCTCTGTAAATATATTCTTCTCATTATTGACTGAATACCATCCTCTAATTTTAGTTATTTTCGTGCTTAAGTTACAGAAATGAGAAATTGTTCGGAAAAAGCATTTATGTAGATTCATTTCTGTAGCTGTGAACAAGTGCTAATACGCATTCATGTCCCAGGAAAAAGGTTTATTTTGGAGCTGTTATATGCACAAAGTGATTACACAGTATTCTTCACTTCTTCTTTAATTTAATTGTATATCTTTAGAATACTTTCATTTATGTAATCATGCATTTCCGGACTTAACACAGTGAAGTGTACACAGCAGCAGTGACAGAAAATGCTACAGTATATTTCCTTTGACTGTTACAAAACATTTCATATTTATATGCTGTAATTTGTCACTACATAAATTATATTATTCCTTTAATAGGACAATTATGTCCTATTTATTTCTGTGCCTTCATCTATTTCTCTACTTTGGTGCAAATAAGACTAAGCCACAAAAATAACTTCTAATTTGTAAAAACTGGTTCTGACTTGATAATGCTAATGGAGGTAATCTGAATTCTACCTAAGCATAATAATTGTGAGAGTGAAGCTCTAGCTAAATAAGCCCACTGTGCATTGTTACGGAGATGCATAAAACAAGTGATTCCAGGAAAAGGACATTTTAGGAGACTGTTACAAACCAGGGGACCTGGTTTGAAATCCGACCTCATGTATTTTCTAGGTGATATGGGCAAGTTACTTTGTGCTGTGATTGCATTTCCATGAGGACAGCCTTTCAGCAACCGATTGGTAAGAATCAATTTATTGTTGACTGGGTGTATTCAGATAGATAGCCAAAAAACCCCCAAATCCCCACTTTACTACAGCACGTAGTATGTTCCTGAGTGCCAGGTTCAATAATGCAGTGTTTTAATAACATCGGTAAACCCGCAGAATTCAAGTAAGATATTATGGAAATATGTGCACCAGCTTTTTTATTTAAAATTTTCAGTACTTTTTCAACCTTGCAGTCCAGTGAGCTTCGTCCATCTGAGTCCTCTTTAACTCTTTCTCTGTTTTGACTCCATTTTCTTTGTCACCGTCAGGAAATAATTTTGCCACGTTCAGCAACTGAACTCATTCTGACTGAAGATAACAAATGAATAAGCTATTAGCCAGATGGTTGTCTGTAGAAGAATTCTGATGGCACTGTCCTGTGACATTATTGCCTGCAACATTTTAGTGTTACATTAATTTGGAGAAGGGAGTATCCAGCTGCCTGGAATGTGTCCTTTTAAAGTCTGTCTTTAGTTCAAGCAGACAAGACATGAACTCCGTGGTTTATTTAATTTTTCGGTTCTTTGGCACAGGAATTCTTGCTATATCTTAAAGTAGCAGCAATTCTTTAGTGTGCAAACATGCACAACACCGTATGTTTTGTGATTCCTTATCTATAAAACTGATTGTAAGTTTCACTGAATTTCAGAAAAAGATCTTTCCCTAAGTATATTTCACTAAATATAAAAGTATCTATATCTTCACTTAGACACACATTTAAACATATTTGATATGTATATGTCTTTATATATGCACACACAAAAATGCACAGACAGATATTTCTGGGATATCTTGAAAATGTAAATCAAGCACGAACTGAAAAAAGGCATTTCTGCATTTGCAGAGAATCTGAAATAAGAACTCTCAATATCACAAACAAAATCCTTAGACTTTAATTTTCAGTATTACAGAATCTGGCAGTTTCCCAAATATGCTAGTCTTCAGCATTCCTGCTGAATTCACCACTTTGCTGCAGCTGAATGCCCATATTCTTTCCTTAGTATCTTCTTGAGCTACTGCAGCGCACTTTTCTCTGCCTGCGGAGAGGTAGTTAGTTGCCCCCCCCACCGCCCTGGGTTGTGGGGATGGACCCACTTTGCAGCTGGGCAGCTGCAGGTATAACCTGGTGATTCTAAGCAATCCTTCGAGTTTTCACTTTTCCCAGGCAAGCTCTCAAAACTCATACGGTATTTGAGATACTGCAAGAAACTTAGCTTGTAATAACATCTGTGATATCTACAGCCGAAAGCATGCAGTTGGGCAAATCTGAGAGAGCTGAGAAGAAAGCTAAATTTTCAGGTAGATATTGAGCTCTGGTCCAATCTACCCTCTCCCCATTAGCTTCTTTTCCTTGTATTGCTTTCTACCAGCAGTTCAGGAGGTCAGGGTAGAACAGCAGCTTAGACCGTGAAAGTGATTAATGGCATATATAACAGCAAAGGCAGGAAGGAAGTCTGTGTGTGTGTGTGTGTGTGTGTGTGTGTAAGTGTGCGTGCTGCAGCAGTTGAGTATGGATGCTGAGTGAGGCAATGAGGATACTGCTGCTCGTGAAGAGAAAGGCAAGCATCATTTTCAATTTTGTTACTAGCCAGTTTCATATTCTTTTTCTTTGTGGGTGTTGAAATCTATGTACAAATGGTGATATTACCAATAAAACCACATTCATTGTAGCATCAAGAATAGTAGCAATTTTAGTGTAAGATGGTGTCTTCCAACATCAGAATTAGGGAAAATTTGCACCTAGACCCCAAAAGTGGGCCCTTCATCTTCACTGAATATTGCAGCAAGCTTTTGGCGAGCTTGCGTGTTCACTGAGGCTGAGAAATTCAGCAAAACTATTCTGAGGCATTCAAATGCCAAGAACAGCTACCCTCAGGGTGTCAAAGCATTTCACTCAGTTTGTAACTATCTGATAAGTTAAATCCAAGATATTTGATTTTTCAGATTTCTTGGGATTTGCATCCACAGAAGGCTTGATGTCTCAAGAGGTGTGAGAGTTTCTCCTTTCTTAATGTCCTGTCCTTTCCTTTCCTCCAAAAAAGGGTATTAATCTATATCCTGCAGCAGGGGAGTTTAAAAGCTGTGAAGTGTGTCAGTTTTAACAGTCTCCCACAAAATGTCACTATAACAATTTTATTCCATGTTTGGCTGGGTTCCCACTATTTCCAGGTTGTCCTTATAAGGTTTGGTTCCTGTAAAAAACCAAAAATATAATGATTTTTCAGGCCCATCTGAAATCTTCTACTTTTCCCAACGGGACTGGAAATACGAAAATAGGTTCTGTAGTAATACTGCTTAAAAATCTGGCTTTCTGGGGCAGGGTCCAGTTGTGGCTCTAAACTCCTCAGAATCTGCGTAAGATTTGTGTCTCCCCTGTGAGAACTTTTCATTTCAATAGACAACAGGCAGAAGAACGGTACAGGGCACCGTGATTCTTGATGAAGATGAAAGACAAAAGGGGTTTGCTTAATTTAGTATGCTTCAAGAGACTATCTGAAAGGGCTGTGAGGATGGATGGATTTGATGGATGAAGATTCCAGGTATATGACAGCAGCTTGATGGAAGATGCAGCAATCAGAGCAGGAAGGGACTAAGGAGCAAGTAAGACATTACTATTGTGAAGAACTTAAAGTTGTATGGGGAAAATTACGGTTGAGATAAAGATAAGAACGAGATTATTATAGATTATACTCCAAGTAGTGAGGAAAAGTTGGAATCTGATGCATCAGGAGAAAAGAAGCCAGTAAAGAGATTAAAAAACTGGATGTTTTTATCAAATGATGGAAAAGGGAGATGCAGTCGGCAGCAGTATTCTGAAGTGAAGGGAAAGTTGTCAAGCTGGAAGATCGGAGGTTGCCCAGGCCATAGCTGCAGCAAGAGAGGATCAGGTCATAGACAAGGAATTGATGCAATTAGGAGTGCAGAAACATTTTACTATTATTTCCACTGTCTACTGAACAAGCTACTAAACCCACAGAGAAAATAAAAAATAAATTAAAAAGGAACCCTATCCAAACTGTTGACTCATTTAAGGATTAGTTTTATTTACATCAGCATTTTAGGCCAAAGCCTGGTTTATTCCTCATTTTACGAATGCCTGATAACTTGTATACCACAAGAAGGTGGAAGAATGGAAAGTTTCACTGTTATTTTCCTTACTGAGAAGAACATTCAGGGACAGACTGAGTCACCATGAGGAAACTTGGACACTGTTTTTCAGCAACTGTACAGGTATGGCAGTGCTCTCTTTAGTGTCATGGCATGGAAACAAGCAGGTATATTTATTTCTTTACTAATGATTGAGACAGATTTTAAACAGGTAAACAAAGACATTGATAATTTAGGAATGTGTAAGAATACTCAAAAATGCTCACAATTAACAAAAAACAACCTAGTGATAAGATGATATGGCTGTATCTACAGTAGTAAACCAGATATGTCTGGGGAGGCTCCTGGGCGCTTTGGGCAGCTGCCATGGAATGGCCCGCAGCTATCTAGTCAGCTCTCAGTCTCCAAAACACTTGGCTGCGTGCAGACTTCCCTGGGGGTGGTCCCTAGATTGCTCTAACCACCAAAAAGGTGTCTCGGAGCTTTTCGGAGAGTGACATCTGGAGGAGCAGGTCAGAGGCATGCGAGTTTCCTGAGCGTGCTTGGATTTACTAGATGCAGCCTGTGAGCCTTATAAGTAGCGCGCACACTTGCACTTAAATTCATAGTGCTTAAAAAAAAAAAAATTGTTTTATCTACACTTTTTTACTAATAATGGGTTTTCATGTACTGGTTTTACTCATGATTTTCTATAATTTTGAAACTTAGAGCTGCTTTGAAGTTACCCTATCTTAGTGCTACATACATACGTTGGCATGTTTTTCCCACCACCACTGTTAATTTAGCATGTCAGCCATTGTGATAAACTGCAAGACCTCATAGATTCTTCTCATGTCTGAAAATTTTATCCATTGCACTGCAAGTGGAGGTGGAAATCACAACAGTGGTAATTATCATGTATCTTGATCTTCAGGCAGTGCAAGCTGCTTAGCAGTGATTTCCCCTGGGGGAGAATGAGGAAGGTAGAAGTCAGAGCCTGCAGTGCTGACTCAGTGCATGCTGAATACTTTTTTGGCATGGTGAAGAGTCTGCTATAGAAGGGCTGCAGCAGCAGCACAGGACTTGCAATCTATAAGAGGAAATATGGTCCGTCAGCAGCAGACAGCAGCACAAAAACGGAAATTGGGGGAAAGATGATGTGAGAGAGCACGTAACAAATGAAGCAGGTTTTAAAACGGAAGTTTTCAAAGAATAAAGAGGAATGTTTTCATTAGCCTTATACAGAAATTTCTGATTTAAGTGGCAGTTTTCCAGTACACTCTACTGTTCCTTTCCTAGCTCTGTTTCAGGGCCCTGATCCCCTGAGTGATACTGTGATTTGCCTATTTCTATACAAAAATCTCTCACATTTGATGTTAGTCTGTGCTCACAGACACCCATCCATGTAGCCGTATTTTAGGTTTTTTTAGTTATAAGGACCTCTGGAACTGAAAACAAAGCACTGCTCTCTTCTGTGGGCCAACAAGAGTCTTGTTCAACGCACTGAGGAGCCTTTGAAGAACTTGGCTTTGAAGTCTTACCTTCCTGCTATGGGGCCTACCAGAGCTGCACTTCTTGCACTTCCTGATGGCAAGGGCTGCAGGAATGTATAAGAGGAAGAAGAAGTTTCAAGAAGTCTCTCTGCTGCTTTGTATTGCTGAATTTTGATTTTGATACTGCATTTGAGGTTAGATGCAATGTGACCCTTTTTATAAATGATACTGGCAAATACTGGGCTTTCAATTTAAAACATAATTTAAAATTGGTTAAGAAAGATCTCCAGTATTCTCAGCTAACACTCCCCCGAACTAATAGTGTTTATCTTCGCAAACCAAATTAATAATCAAACATCCCCCAAGAGGAAATTAGCAGAAGAAAACTAAAAGGGAACAAAAAGTCATGAATCAATGTGGTTAAACTGCCTGGCTATTTGCTTCCCTGTTTGCTTTGATATGTTTGTCCTGCATGAATCTTTACTGACTGTTTTTTATAGAAAGTTTTCTAAGCTCCTGCGAATGTTATTCTAAAAGGAGGCCCCAATGAGAATACTGCTTAGTAAATGCACATTTCCCTCCTTTATAGGGTTTGTGTTAGTGATAATGAGTTTCTTGTCAGGCTTTCAGAGCTCTTGCCAGAAAGATAACGCTATCGTTGTTTTGCTATTGCCATTCATTATAGTCGCTGCTTCTTGGTGATATGCCAAGAGTAGCTCAGGACTTAGCTGGAGCTGGGCCTATGAGCACACCTGTGTATTCATGCTAATTTTATGCAAATAGTGGACTTGGAAGTGTAATTCATAGGTACTGTGAAGTAGGTACAAATCTGTATGCTTCGCACATGCGAATTAGAGATGCACGTCTGAAAAATTTGGCAGCTCCTGTAATGCAAAGGGCTTGCTTAAAATTGATGCTTAATTAGAGAGATATGTGTATATCATTATGCAGAGAGACAATTTCATCTTTTTTTCTCTACTGTCTCATATATGTTTTGTTTTTCCTGCTCCACCTTCTCCAGAGAGATTCTGTGGCGTTACGTATTTTGTAGGAAAGCCTCTTCCCTTTTCTCTTTGTGTTTGTCTGACTCTAGACAACCTCTTCCTCTCTCACTGGACCGTATACATAACAGTGAGAAGTGCCTTAATCCAATGGAGCTGCCTTCCTCAGCAGCTGTGCCTTCTGACGAGTCGAAGTCTTAGCTGATCCTCCTGGACCCCATATGGGTTCATACACAGATGCCTGTGGGACCTGATGCTGTCAAAATTCAGCATTACAAATGGCTTGTCTGCATATAATATCCAGAAAGGAGAGCAAACGCTGGGTAGTGAATGGGCTGTTCAGAAGGGAAAAGTTAATGATCAGTGCTTGATAGCATATTACCCTGATAAATTGTAAGCCCTGAAAATAAAAAGGTTGTGGGTAATTTTACAAGAGGGAACAAACATAAATAACTGGAGTCTTCAACAACTGTAATTTCTGCCTGAGAGTTTCACTGCAATATTTGATCTGCTTTTCCCTGATGTCTTCCTTTACCAAATTATACGCATTATTAAGACAGATGATAGTTACTTGTGTGAGAGAAGGCTTAAAATAAGGGGCTACGATACTGTTGTTCGTCGTAGGCTTTGGGGCCCAGTTCTTTATCTTTCGACTGAAAAAATCTAGTTTCTTAAGCTTCTTATTTTAATGAGAATTTTGTGTTGTGCAAGGCAGACAGAATGTAATCATTTGGAAAAAAACAAATTTCAGATACAATATTTAACAGGAATGAAATATTTTTAAAGTTTCAAGCTTGGGAGCTGGGACTGCCTTTCCAAAGCACAGATAACTTTCTAAGGGTCAGGCTTCTGTCATCAAGAAGAAGACGAGTCAAGCCCTGCTAACTGGCTTTATAAACCTCTGAGCCTGGGGAATTCTGCTGTTGTGGACATTTTTGCAAAGCTTTTTATTTCCCAGACACAAAATTCATTTGCATTGTGGTATTGTTATGTGTTTTTCTTTGATCTGCTGCTATGGATTTCTAAGACTGGATGCTGTTTTATTTCTTGTGAATTTGCATTGCCCCAGGATATAAGAGGTTTGTTTGAACTCATTTAATTGGCCAGTGATGTGAAAAATGATCATTTTCTACACTGGAAATGAGCTCAAGTTACCCCTTCATGGAGTCATTATAACCTATTGTAACTTTTGATACATTTCTACTGACTCAAGATTATCTTCTTTGGAAGGAGAAAGGGTAATTCTATTTTTTTTCTGGATTTACAGACATTGATTTTAGGTTTTCAAGATGTCACCTTAAAAATACAGAAAATAAAAAGGTAATTAGCCATGTTCTTCAGTGTTGCTATCTCAGTGCAAATTGATACAATTCCAGTTAAATCAAAGGAGATAATCCCAATAGATATGACATGCCTAAAAATAGAATTTGGTCTGCTTTTATTCTGTTTGCTTTCATGCTGTTTTATATCATAAACTCAGCAAGGTTACCCTTACTTACACAGAGGCTATATTTTTGGTAGGTTTTTTTTGACAAAAAAAATTGTAATTTTTCTCTTCCCTTAAAAAGTCTGGGTGCAAGAATCCAGCTTGAAGTGCACAAAAGTTGTGTGACTGATCTTTGAAATTAAGATGCTTTATTAAAACATTTTTTTGAATTACAGTTTATGACATTTTAGAGTTGCATGTTGATTTGGGGATCATAGAGAAGACTTTAATGTGTATACATTATAATTTCAGTATAAAATGCCAAATTTAAATGCACGCATAAAAATGCGAAGTCTGTTTCTTTCCCAGATTCTATCAACATCCTCACATTTCCATCCATCATTTTTTTTTATCTTGTCCCACCACAAAGTCTCCCCTGTAACATTTTACTCTACTCACAGTTGCCTAGCCCTGGAACCATAGGTTTTGCAGGGGGTTTTAGTCCTATTTGAAAGGATGGGAACTTTTCTCTGTCTGGAAGGGGAGGAGGTCATCTTGACTGTGAGGAATAGATAATCATTTACTCAGCTTCTGCGCCATTCAGAATCAGCAGCTCCGGCTTTTCTTGTTGTTTCCCCTTCTCAGCTTCCCAATTTAAACCATATAAAAGAAAGAGGTTAAAAAAAATCTTCTGGTAGAGCTGTTCTATGTGACCCTAAATGGTTTGACCGATGTGCTTAGGTAAGAGTTCAAAAGCATGTTACATAAAGATTTGCGGTTGGATCTTATGTACTAATGCTTTAAACTCATTACTGAAGATTTAGATCTGTAATTCCAAAGTGACAGGGTCCTTATAATAAGATACGTGGATATGTGCATTATGGGACAATCTCTATCTTGTTATTTGTGATTATTATGGCTGCGAACTGCTATGTTTCTTACTGAAAAGCATAATTAGTCTTACTTCCTCTTTTTCAGTACAGATGTTGAATTATGGTAACTTCACCTTTATAAACTGTTTAGTAAGAAAAGGGACCATTATTTTTCATTGTATACTTATAAATTTCAGAGAAAAATACTGTAAGGTATTTTAGCTATAGAAAAAAGTTGTCATGAGCAAAACAGTGATGGACAAGTCTGAGGAAAAGAAATCATTCTTAACCACTGAAATCTTTAGAGAATTTATGCTGTTTTACTATATAGTGTAGAGCTAAATTGTTAGATGACAGGCATGGCCAATGTTTAAAATTCTAAATTTAACCTTCTATAACTCATCAAAGTAGTTTCTATTTTATGCACTGATCAGTTTTACTGTTGGTGGTGGTCTTGGGAATGTCATCCCCTTGCAAAGGTGGCTATTGCCTAGCTGCCATGCTAAGGCACACATCAAAGATGTTATTTTAGAGCTGTTAACATAGTTCTGCAAACTGTTGAGCAGACGATCTGTATAATAGAATTAACTTGACATGCTTGGGACTTCCAGAGTGAAATTCCAGATTGAAACTGAGACTGTCATTTACATCACATCAGAGACAGTGCAAGAAAATAATCACAAAGAAAAAAGGAGCAGACAGACTGCATTACAGGCATTTTATGCTGTCTGCTTCTATTTTAGAGCAAATGTGCATCATAGGTAGAAATATCCAAAAAGGAGAGGGATGTACACAATATATTATTTCAATTTAATTCTAATTTTCTTTTGATGAGGAAAAAGCAAATCCAGACCAATAGGCTCAGCTTATCAAATTATTATCTTTCATGTTCCATTGCTCAGAGTTTAATGTATAGGAAATAAGCACAAGATTTTTCTTCTGTAAATTATGTATTTCTGGAACTATCTAAAAATACATGGTTGCAGAAGATGTATAGGAGACTTGCCTGCTAGCAGCTTAAAGGATGACCTCCTTTCAAATATCTGCAGCTCATAAGCTCTCCTACATATCTAGCAACTGATTTAGCAAACTTTCTGCCTGTAATTTCTACTAGGAGAACTTCCCAGTCTCTGGTTTCAGTACCTGATTTATGGATTTCAGTACATCTGCAAGCTTCTTTTTAAGTTAATACCATAGGTAGGTAAGCTTTTTTTTTTTTTTTAAAGCAATTAAACATATCTATCCAAATGTTCTCACTTTTACTATTAGTATCTGTATAATCATGTCAATATAATTAATAATTGTGTCTTTGCATTTATAGAATACTGTATTTTTTTTACTGTTGTACCACATAGAGTAGCTTATTAAAACTGAGAGTTGGACATTAGCTAGACATGAAATGAGGCTATAAGTTACAGTTCACAAAAGACAGCAAAATACTGATTTTTTTTTTTTAATTCATCCTTGATTAAAGGGGAAATAGGATGAAATAGCTACCACCAAATACTAGTTCTGCACAGACTCCCCATGTGGACAGGTTACATTCACATCCTAGCTTGTTCCAAAATAGATTCCCTCTGCAGACAAGTCCTTAGCTCATCTGACAGGAATGATGTTTCATAAACGTATGTATGCATATCTTAATTAAGGTTACACGTCGCTGGAGCTGACAGGAATGTCAGGCTCTTTAGATTCCCAGAAATACTCTAAGCCTGACAGATATGAAACTGGCATTGGCTAAGTGCGCTCAGATAATTTCTCACAAAAGATGAGTCATTCCTCTTCCTGTATGAGTTAGTAGCATCCCCATAATCTGTATCCAAATTTTCCCTTCTTCTGTGAGATTTTTTGTTTTTGTCTCACAATTCAAAGACAGAGCTGTGTATTATACCATATTACAAATGCTTTTAAGTGCAAGGGTATGCCATATTTTTGAGACAAACATACCATTTCATCAAATGAGTATTTCCTGTCAAATGAGTATTTAGAAAAACTCACTAAGGGCTTGAGTGTTGTCATGGATGTATATTGAGATGCAAATATATCTCTTGGAAGAAATTTAGTGATCATTTTTGGGGCAGAGACACAACATCTATCAGAGTATGATCAAATCTTAAAAAATATAAAGAAGGGAAAGAAGATTTGTTCTGGTCCTTCTGAGTGCTTCATTTCAGTTAGATCTACCCATACCTTTAAACAGCTGATGCTGCCATTGTGCAGTGCTATAGTTACTCTGGTATAGTGAACAGTGATATGATTTTTAAATATAAAACTGGCATTCTGATAAAAGCCCTAGTGTGGAAGCAATTTTATGGGAAAGATATACTTTAAACATGTATAGTTATCAGCACAAATAAGCTTTACATCGGTGTGTCCATAAAATAAGTATTGTTTAGCTATACCAGTAGCATGTTAGTATCTAAACCCACTTTTCTTCCTGCACTTTGGTTCAGCTGGTCATTCAGGTCAGGCCTACACTACAAAGTTTTGCCAGCATAGCTGTGTTGCTTACTTTTATTTAATAGTTGATTGCCATTGATTTCCTTTAATCTTTCATTCATATCAATCCTTTTCTTTGCATTCAGTTGCCAATAAAAGTCTTTTGTGTAAAAGACCCTGGAATACTGAGACCTGCCTATTGGAGCAGGAGTGGGTACTAATGAGCTCAGCAAAGGCAATGGACTTGTGCCTCATGGGAGACTGTCAGAAAAATTAAATGGACTATGTATGTGGTTTTAGGCACAGGCAAAATGTGATTGTGGCCCTCGTACGGTACTGAGGTAAAGCTTTTGAAGACTACAGCTAGGGCTGAGAAGGAAAATATCTGAAAGGTACCAAGCCCTCTGGTACTAATGATAATGAGTATAATTTTCAGAATACTTGGAAGATAATCACAGAAATTGGGTATTTGTCTTGGTCTCAGCAATGGTTGCAAATTAGGGAATTTTGTAACAGTTCAGTTGCTTCAGTACAGAGTACAGTTTATTGTTGACTAGTCTAACGCAAGCTTTATGCCAATATGAATTTTAGTTAAGGAGATTATTACTGGATATTGGTCCGGTACAGGTATAATACATATGTTTTTTGCTATAGTTTATTCTCCGTTAATTTGAAGTGGTACAGAATCTGAGTGAACAAGCCAGAAATGAAAACAGGTATAAACAAATAGCTCAAAAAAAAAAAAGAATTTGTTTTAAAAATACAGCATGGAATTCTTCCTCAGCTTATATACATTAACCTGATCCATCAGCTACAAAGGGCTAAACCAAACAAAGTGTGAAAGAACAATTCTTTTAGTGTTTTTAGTTTTGGTATTTTAGTAAAATAAGGGAGTAAGTATGGGCTAGGTTCTGCATTTCTTTCGATCTAGCCTGTAATTAGTGATATGCTTCCCCCTCCCCCCATTGCAATCATTAGATTAGTGTGGGTATAGGGATATTCAAGTAATAGGGTGAAATGCATTAATACAGGGATTTATCTCCTATTAGGTGGTCAAGTTATATGTTAATGATGCATTGCATCTTTAGCATCTCCTGATTTGTTTCCAGCCTAATATATCAGGCTGTAAGATGTCTCTTATTGGTTCGATTGTATTTGGGATCTGTATACAATTATGATTACCCATCTTCAAGAAAGGCAAATTCAAACTGGAACTGTACAGGTAAATGGAGAGCAAATCTTAGAAGTGGAGCATGGCCTGTGTAGCCTAAAAGATGCAGGCTGAATGATGACATATTTACTCTCTGCGAGTATACTGAGATGAGATAAAAATCAGAGAGAGAATAAAAACAGTGAAGGCATATGGACATAGAAGCATAATCCAGTCATTAATTCATTTTGGGCAGCACAGAAGAAGCTATTTATTTAAAAGAAAAATATGGTTCTGAAACAGCTTTCTGAATAGTTGAGTTGCCTGACTTGTTTTAAGGTGGAACTGGATGCATTTGTGAGTAGGACTATCTGATGCCACAGTCTGAGGGTAACAGCTAACTGAATTGGCTCAAAAACTTCATTCCAGAATTGTATTAGAAAGGTGAAAGTTTATTGCTTACTTCAATTTTAAATCTGTCCCTGAACTTTAAGCCTGTTTAAAGTTTCATTTGCCACTTTGGTAGTGCCTGAACGGATGCCAACTTGTAAATAGACTAGTTAATTTGAAACCATGGTCATTCAATCCTTGCCAATTCAAAAAGCAACTATTTATCACTATTAGAAAAGTGAGATTCTCAGTTTTTCAGCGGTTTGGAGTTTGTAGTATTATAGGACTCATGAGCAACTAGAATTAGATTTGTCTCTTCCAGCATCTAATAATACTCTGTGGCACGGGTCCAGGCTCATCCGGACAAGACCTAGTCCTTGGACTAGTGCAATTTTCACTCCTATCTGGGGCGTGTTGTCAGTTCAGTTGTTTAAGATTTATCTGAGACAAAATAAAATTGCTGCTCTGAAGATGAGCTGCAACTGCTTTGTGCCAAACAGGAGGTACCAAGCGGTTGTGCAGCTGGCTTAACAGTAACAGTAGCATCATGGTGTAGGCATGGTGCAGAGCTCACATAATGACTCCTACACACTTACTTACACTTCGGCTACCAGAAGAGAGGGTGTTGGCAGGTAAAGAAGGTGTGGATGTATCATAGCAATTTTGGGCTATTATCTTGCCCTGCTGAGGCCCTCCACAGTTAGCCTGCTGCTGTGGTGCTGTGTTAATGACTGCCAGAAGACATGCATTTAACACTCAGACAATAACGCTAAACTGTGCCTGTTCTTTGCTAAGCTTTATGGTCTATAAATACATGAAGCAATGAAAGTGATTGAATTCCCTATTTATTTCCAGCATAATATATCAAGCCGTAAGATGTCTCTTATTGTTCTGATCTTATTTGGGGTCTATATATAATTACAATTACCCATGTTCAAGAAAAGCAAATTCAAATTGGATCTGTACAGGAAAATGGAGAGCAAATCTTAGAAGTGGAGCATGGCCTGTGTAGCCTAAAAAATGCAGGGATCCAAGGAATTCAACCTACACAGAGAGCCTGAAGAAGATTTAACTAAGTTCGAGTGAATGGACATGCTCTTTGGTTTGATCCCAAATGCTGAGACTGGAACATTGGCTTGTTGCTTCAGGAATTGTTGGCTGATGTGGCAGAGTGAGCCACACTTAGTTGGATAAGCAGTTACTACCATGGTCCCGTGGGGGAATAGAGGTGCACAGGTCTGGTGTGAAAGCTGTAAGGAAACCACCTTGTCTTTGTTTCTACCATGTTCAAAAAGCAGGAATTTCTGTACATTTTTGTGAATGAGCAGTATCACTTCAAAGAACTTCTTAACCTATCATTTTTTCCATTAGATGAAAGCTGAATTTTGACTGACTGGACAGACTGAAGGGCAATGATGGTGCTAAAAGAAAGAGAGTTGCCAGGGAGAAAACTTGTAAGGTGATATTCTCAGTAAACCAAAATAGAACTGATACAGAGGTGCTGGAAGCAGTGAGAAGTGACCAAAAGATATTAAAGGAAGTCCAAAAAATGAGACATAAGAGCTGGAGATTTTACAAAATGAATTAAGATAACATCTGGAGGTCTCTCAGAAAGGACTGGGAGATGACTTGTCATAGGAGATAAAACCTTTGTTAGAGATGCAGTTAAAAGTGTCAGAGCAAATGTAGAAGTCAAATCGCAGAGCAAGACAGATTGATGAGGTGCTCAGTGACCTCACTGTCATGATCCAGAAAGTTTTCCAGGAAATAGAGGAGACATGGAAATACTGGCCAACTTGGAAATTGCTGAGATAAGCTGCAGTGAGTAGTGAAGGAACTAAATAACTAGCTCACAGAGAAAGAAAAGGATTTCAGGCCATAATGGGAACTAGCTTTCTGGGTGAGATTTTGGAACATCCAAGGGACGTAGATAAGAAGGGATATTTTCCATCCTACTCCTGTTTTACACCCTGTTCATAATCTCCATAAGGCAGAGAGAAGAAACTGGATTACCTCAGTGTAAATGATATTATCTTTGAGGAGAAAACTCTTTGATTATTTGACTCTAATGGACAAAAAGAGGGATTTCAGACAGCTTAAGTGACCCACCTCTGAGGATGCTGCAGAATTTACCTGCAAGAAAAGAAATCTCATCATCCAAACCTTAAATGAATCCATAATATGCACCTCAGAACTAGCCATCAATCTCAGTTGGGCAGGGGACACTTGAGCACTAGAAAGAAAGAGAAAAAAGAAATTTCAGCTGAACCGTTAAAGATATGAGATGATTTGTTCCTGACATAGCAAAAGCCCTTGAGGTGTTCTAGAGTAGATTGGTAGTGGGCCAATTTCTTGTTCATTGTAATTTAAGGCTAAAGATGAAAAACTCTGGCAGAAGAGAAAACAACTGCTAGTAAGAATACTAAGGAGACTGCCTTGCCTGTATGAATACTGATGTGGTCCTGCCTGAGTGAATCTGGCAATCAGTATTTGTTAGCACTCATAGTAGCAGAGTAATTTATAAAATAGTTGGAAGTTTACCCAGAAGGAATCCAAAATGTTATAACAGTATCTCAGGTTCTGTGGACTAAATTCTTCATTATGCTTGGGGTTCTGAATGATAAACTTTTAATTCTAAACACCCTCCTAGCACTTTCCTCAAACCAGTAGAGTAACAAAAGGACACGAATCGACTAACCACTGTTTCTGTTGATGGTTTGCACAACTGTCAGTAGCATGCCAGGACACACTTCCTTACACAAATCCACTCCCCATTTCTGAGAGCAACGGAGAACTAGAACTAGCTAACAAAAAACTTGGGTAATTCAGGTATTGAGGACAGCAACAGAGATACCTAAGAACGTTGCGTTACTGGCAAAGAGCTGGAGCTAAAAGCCTTGCTAGGTCACCTCTGTCTCTTACCGAGCAACCTAGGTGCAAGAATATCAGGCTTCTCTAGTAATCAGATTTTAAAAAGAGCTTGTTAGCCTGGGTGCAGTGCTGGGTCTGAGCTCACTGCATGCATTGGCACTACACTGCCTCTGATGTGTAAAGCTTTTTTAAACAGCCTGGAGCCCTGAGGAGCAAGCTGATTTGGAATGTGACAAGAAATTAGCTTGGGCCAAGCGAGGCTTAGCAGTTCTCATTCAACGTTTGCACTTTTGGGTGCAGGTTAACCCAGAAAACCTTCTCAGTTCAGTTTTTATCTGGGGGAAGGCTGAATGCAGCTTTTACTTCTCCAAGGAGACCATGATGTTAGGTCACATGAGGAGGTGCTGAAAGCTTGGATCTGTTCTGGTGACTCAGAGAAGGAAGTAACAGTAAGGGGGAGGAGGCTGGAAGGTGTTGCAGGATGCGAGCCCCCCCTCTTCACTGTGTATAAGGTCAAAGCTGAAATCACCTTCGAGCACGTGAGATCATGCAGCAGCTAAAACTGCCTGCACAAGTTCTGTGTGAGACCATTACCACAAATGGTTTACACAGTCAAAAATATGCCTGTAGGGTGGCTTTTACAGTTTCAAAGCTAGCAGTAACATTTAATGATTTGTGAAACTATATATGTAGTTTATACACTAGCATTTCAGCTTTCCAGAGGTTTTGTAAATGACAAAATGAGTCAGAGCATTACTTAAAGACTAAACCAGTTAGCAAAATATAGACTAGAATTGCTAGGCAGAGGAGGAAACTACATTATGGGGGAGCAGGCACTAGGAAGCAATTGTGGGCTGCTTTCAAGTTAATGCATGGACTAGCCATCCTTTCTAAAAGCTAAATGGAAGAGACAGTCAAACTACTTTATTGAATAAGCTAAAAACTCAGAAGTCTCTGCCCAGGATCCTGTGACATGAATGCGTGTGTGGGAGGAAATGGCACTTAGAATTAACTTGAGAAGAAGACAACAGACTTGAGACAAACTAGTTGCAGCTGTGGTTCTCTATGGGTAGCTCAGACACAGAAGGTAACCAGAAATCAGAGGGAGTTAAAAAAAAAAAAAAAAAGTTTAGAAGCAGTCATGAGCGTGAATGTCTACTTCATTGCTTGGACATTCCAGATTAATGTGTCCCCTCCTTTCTACCCAATGTTTAAAATGACTGTCTTTTTTATGCTTGAATTTTAAAAGTCTTTATATTTTCAGGATTTCTTCCTCATATAATGAAGTAGAATTAATTTGGATATGTTTGAGAAAATGTCTGTAGGGAACCATACATATTACTGAAAACTAAGTAAATGAAAGCAAATCTATAGCTGTAGGTATGATTTAAGGTTGAAATAAAAAATCAGGAGAATCCAGATAAGCTTTTGCAATATTAACTTAGCCACCCTGCAAAATGTATATATTTTGTAGAAGACATTAATAATACAGAAAATATTTCTGAAGGTTTGTTTCCATTTCAGAGTAAATATTTACATAATACATTTACCAAGTGTAACAATAGAAATGTACAATGTTACTTAGCCCTTTGGGAACAAACTTTGCTTCTGGGAAGTGCTGACCAGTCATTCCTTCCATTTTACATTTAAACTGTCTGTGCATCAACGTGTTCAAAAAAAAAACAACAAATCCCCCCCTATCTCCTTTCCACTCCCATGAGCAACCTATAGGTACGTGTGTCAGAGATTTTAAATTCTATGTATGTCACTGCTGTGTCTTTATTTTTCTTTACAGAGCAAATGTTTTAGCCGCATATACAGACTTTAGCTAAGATCAAGGTCCTGTAGTGCTAGATGCTGCACAAATGTATCATAGTAATCCTTTCCCTGAAGAGTTTACAACCCAGAGAGAAAACAAGAAGAGATGTGGAAAGGAGGATATAACACATTTACTTGTATTTTATATATGTATTAGTGGAATACCGAAGTAGAGTATTTGGCAAGTGTTCTGCTGCATCCACAGTGTACTACAGTTTTATTTCTTCATTTGTTAATCTTGAAATGTGGTTTGGTTCAGAGGGAGCTGAGCTAAACTGAATGACAAAGGAGGATTTAGATTTTGTTTATCTTCCAAAGGAAGAGGAGGGATGGACACATGGCTGTGCAGGGCAATATCCGGAAACTCAGAGGAAGAATGTCAACCGTTTACCGTTCTACTGGATTCACCCCAACGCTATTTCCACTTCTTGGCCCGCTCTAAGAGAGGTTCTTTTATCATCATGGTAAAAATCATTACGATATCTCAGCATGTGGCTGTCAGTGGGAATACATCGAAAGCTTTTAGAGTCTCAAGCTGTTGTCCACAGTGAACAGGCAAGTTGCGCTGTGTTGACTCACTCTTTCTTTCCTGTTACTTTTCCCTAAAAATACATGAAGTGATTTTTAATATAACTTTTGCATGCAGTCAAGGGCTGTAATTACAAGAATGATGTTACACAACTGCAAAAGGGAATGAGAAGCCCAGCATTTACAAATGAGGAGGGAGAGGGACACATCCAGGGAAGGAGTCCCTTAAAATGCAGTTTGCATATTAAAAAAGTGTCAGAGAATGCTTGCTCTGGGTGCCTAATAGCGCCTGGAGTTGAAAATGCCTACATTGCTTGCCTCTGAGCTCACAATACAGCTGGCATGATATCAAATATCCCCAAGGGTATTAGCAGTGGGATTTTAGTAAAAGCCTCTCTGTTTAATAGCCAATGCTGTTTTTAAACAAAAACTTGTCCAGCACTAAGCAGAGGGGATGAACCTAACAAAACCCCAGTTGTACAAGTCTTACTTATTTCAGTATGCATGTGTCTTTGCAGAGCAAAGAACAAATAGTAGGTTTTGTATCAGACAGAGATAGTTCACCTCTTTCACCTTACTATTTCAATTAGTTTTTCAGTTTAGTGGTCTGGGTTTTCAATTTTTTGTCTCCTTTTTCTTCTCTTAATCATTTCACTTTTAGCTTTTGGCCCTCCCCTTTCTCTTCATGCCTGGAGTGCAGACCTAACCTCTAAAAGCTTTGAGGAAATATATATCCATCAAGTCTTTTCACCTTGACCCCTTCCTGGCTGTTGCCGGAAGTGCAGTTCTGCGTGGCACCCGTAGGTTCCCACCTGTCCTTATAGTTACCATAGAAACTGGCCATAGGCTGCATAAAGCCACCAATGAGGCAAGTAGGACTTTTAGCTCCTAAAATAGAATAATAAATGTAGGACTGAGAGCAAATCTTGCTCTAATTGTCCAGGACACACAGCCAACAAAGTACGAATTCCAACAGTGCTGTAGACTAACATTCGACAATATGTACATTATTCAAGGAAATGCACAGATTGCTCCAGCCCAGCAGCTCTTTTCACACTGCCACCACAGGTCACTGTGCTTCCAGACTGACCTGCAACTGGACAAGCAGCTGAGGAAGCTCATAAAGCTGTTGTGGTAGAAAAAACCTTAGAGTCACAAGAGCTGCAAACAGAAAGTTGTAGGATGCTTTGCTCTTTCTTCAGTAGGGGAAATTTTTGCTCTCCTTTGCATCTGCATTGGCTTGTGCAACGGAATTCTTTGGCGTGGTACACAGGATCAAATCCAGCTTGCTTCAGTTCTGAGACAAAATCCAAGTTTTTCTTTGGAAAAAGGTGATAGCAGTTTTTCTGCAGCTTTAGTGTTTGGGTTAATGTTTTCACCTGCATAATGTGAATGTCAAACACAAGAATTCTGCTCTTGCAGCATTTTCTACAGTTGCTGGAAATGATTACAGAAAGCACGGGTTGATGAAGATGTGGGCCTGGCAAAGCTGCAGTCTATAAAACCTGCAGCTGGTGAATGTCACAGAAGCTCATCTGACATCCAAGCTCAGCTTGGGCAATCCAATTTGTTTCTGAGCGTGGGTGGGATTTTGGGTGGGATTGAAGTGACACCACTACATACCCAGAATGCTGAGGATCTGGAAGCTTGACTCCTTTCTTTTTTTGTCTCCTGTCTTGTTCCCAGATTTCAATTTCTCTAGTGGTAAGATGCTACTAGGAAAAGGCCCATTTTGCTGGATTTACCAGAGCCTGAATTTGGTAAGTGTCAACATTTAACAGAAGACAGATTTAGTTATCCAGAACTTTGGGGATGTTTATTTAGGAGAAAGGTTAATAAACAAAATGATCGATGAACTTCACTGATTTCCTGATGAAAGGTAATGAAGGGCTTTGATGAAAGGCTCATGCATGAGATACAGAAAGCAGTCCTAATTATTATTCTGGGTGTATTTACACGTTGTATGTTACAGGTAGACATGAGTAAGCCCTGCCTGTTCTCTAAGCCAACTAGAAGTTACGTGACTGTACCACGATGGTCTCAAGCTGAAGCTTATACATTGCAATTTCAGGAGGGTTTATTAGTTCAGGGCTGGTGTGATATTACTGCAACCACATGGCTTTGGCCAGTGTAGAATATGGGCAGAACTGCCGAGACTGCTGATTTGTCTCATTGTCAGTCTGTAATACTGTTTTTTCTGAGATGGACAGCTGTTCAGTAGCAACTGGAGTAGGAACACTGCTCTCTCAGTTCCCGTAAGCTGCTGAACAGTTGTCAAAGGGAAGCCAAATCCTATAACCTGCTTCTCTGGATTTCACTTGAATCATGAACAATATTATATCCAATTACCAGGCCTTTGCAACTGTTGATGGTATATCCCAGTCCCATTTATAGTAATACTAATTTGGAATTATGCATTGATTTCATCACAGTTACTTTTCATCTAAATGTGTTGTAAATGAGATGAAACTGATTCCCCCCCCGGCCCCCCCACTAACTACTATTCAACCTTGCTAACATCTTCAACATTGTTATATTTGTGTAGCCTCCATGGTATAATTCAGTGGATCTTATTCAACTTCCTTGTGCCTAATAAAACTTAGTAGTAGTTGCATTTGCCAGGATAGTTTTATTTTCTTATGGAATTATGATGTTTTTAAACATAATAATTCAAAAAGATTTATTACTTTTTTTTGCTTTTGTCTGATTTGTAAGATTGTGGAATTTAACTTGAAAGAGAAGTTTCTTAGCTGCCAAGTGGAAAAATACCTCCAGTTTATTAACAAAGGAAAATATGTTAAAATATGGGCAGATGAGATTAGTCTGGAGCCATATTTATATTGGCAGTATGTGTTCACTTATCCAACTCCTAATGAAAACAACATCCAGAATGAACTAAATTCAGCTGGTTATGTAGATTATGCTATTTAAGTGGTTTTATTTTCTGAAAAGTGTGTGCTTGTGTCTTAGACAGAATTAAACATATTTTTGTTTACTAAATACAACTCCAGACCCAGTACTTTTTATCAGACATTCCATAGTTCATAAGGGAATCTCAGATTCTCATTTCTAGTAATGTTTGTGTGATGAGAGGACATCAACAAGCCTGGTGATTCTTCCATTCATACGCATGGTTGAATATAGAGGATATAACTAGAATCTAAGAATTACTAAGAATATATCCATGGTACACAGCATTCATTGTTCTGCTTCTTGCAATAGCTGATGGAATCTGCTTCCAAAGGACCAAGCTCACTAAAATAACATTTGATAGAAAGAGATGGATATTCTTCACTGAATCCAGCTTTTAATTGGCTCCTGTCAAGAGACATTTGGATTGACAGCACAGGTAGATAAATACACATACTACTCTTGTTAACAAAATATACTTAGCAGTTAGCATAAAGAGAACTTAAGAATTCCAGAGCATTTTATCTGTGATAAAAGCCCCTTTGGAGAGAAGAATTATAATATGTGATGTGTTTATATTATATGGTGTGAAAGTTTGGAACTTCTCATGAATCACAGTTGTAATATAATACTTTTATTTATAATATCCTCTTCTCTGAAAAAAAGAACATCACTTCTTTGGCTTTTCTCCATTGTTTAGAAAACTTAATACTCCATTTCAGTAAGTGGTGCAACATGCCACCTTTTTCAACTGACAGCATATCCTGGATATTGTGCAATTGTTTTTAGCATCTTGTGGCAATATGAAGTGCAAATCTGGGACCATTTTTATCAATAGGCTTTGCTTATTTTTAACTGGAAAAATTATTCTGGTGATAGAGTAGATTTTTCTTTTTACATCTGCAGAAGTCCCTGTATTATGTATATGTACTGTACTTAGAACAGGAGGATTTAGTCCTGGAATTGGACTTCTAGATGCTACTGAAATAGATATAAACAGGAAACATGCATGAAGAACTAGAGGACAGTGTTGGAAATGCGGTTGTGTCAGTTTTCATGCTGAAGTTACCTCAGCCAGACCAGTGCCTCCTTTTCTCCAGACAAACACAATATGTGCAATTTGTGCATGTAATAATCCTGTTGGTAACTGCAGCTTCAGCATCACAACTTGCTGCTTGCCTAGTGATTGTAAATAGGAAAATAAAATGAATCAACACATCTTACAGCAGATTGGAAGACTAATGCAAGCAGACTGAGGTTGCAGCCACAGAAAGAATTCTGGTGGAAAACTATGGTTAGATATTCACATGACAGTCTTGAAAAATGAAACAGATGCAAAATTTGCAGCAGGATGTAGAAGGAAATGCTAGGGTAAGGAGAATCACCTCTTGGGAATACTCCCAACAGAAAGATATCTGGTCTAGGATTAGAAATCTGGACTATTTCATCTGAATCATTTTAAAACATTTGTAATTTATCCTCTCAGTGATCTTCAGCTTCCTGGTGCATTGTTTCTTTTATGAAAGACTCATTTTTCCTCTGAGTATCTCCCATGATGCTTTTTTTTGGTTAAAATATAGTTCTCTCACACTGCTACATTGTCTTTAACCAGCATCTATGCTGTCCATATAGTGTAATTCACAGTGTAGGTAGATTTCAGAGTCTAAGTTATCACATATGGGTCTTTGGAATGTATGTAAATCAGAAATAGGAGCACAGCATTATCAAAGCACTGTTTCATGTTGCTTTGGCCACATAATTTCTTTGCATTGTAAATACATATTTAATACTTTGTTTTTAATATTTAGATTTTTATTTAAAAATATACTTATAAAAATATAATTACATCTATTGACATGATTCTTTCTACAAGTTTCATGAAATGCTCTTCACTAGAAAACTTTCCTTCATGTCTAATGGCTCTCACTCATATTGTACTTTAAGTCTGGGACTTCTGGCTTAATCCACACCAAAGTTCGTCTTTTCTCTGTGCTCTAGTATTTTAGCAGACTGCTTCTCCGTTAATTTCTTGTCATATGGAGATGCCTGTGGGAGTCCTCTGAATTTTCTTTAGAGATGCAAAATACCTCTATTTTTGCTGGCTTGCTCTCCTTGCACGATTTCGTATTACAGCAGTTTCTCTCTAACCTCAGACAGGAATATTTGACTTCATGTAATTCAAATAGGGATGATAACAGGAAAAGAGAGGAGCAGAGGCTTACAGTTTTTCCTCAGTGAACTCTGCTCCAGAAATGATTAGAGGAGCAGAGGCCTCTGTAGATCAAGTACAGTATTGGCACAGCACACCGGGCCGCTGTCAGTCCTGATTTCACCTCAGTATCCTGAATTAAAATGACTAATACATTACCTACACATAAAGAGTATTATGTATGAAGGGTTTCATTACTGATTTTAACTTGCATCAGCTTTTAAAATATATTTTTTGCATGTAATTCTGAAATATATGTTGATGCAGCGTGCTTTCTCCATGTGAGTAGATTGCAGTGCTATTCTGTATGGATATGTTTAATTTCAGAGCTGTGGTAGGTTGGAACTATTATTTGTAATTTTTGTTTTTTTGTGAAAGTACTGAAATGGGAAAGCTCTCTCTGCTGCATCATGTTCGCAATGGTGAAATGGGCAGAGTTCAGTTGTACTGCATATCATCTGAGAAAATTGGGGAAATACGCCATCTACAGTTACCACTGTTGTATATTTTAACCTCTTTTCTACAAAGCTGATGTTGAAAACCATATAAAAAAACCTCTGTAATGATGAAGGAGAGTAAATATTTTTAACCTCACATATATCACCATTTTTCATATATGCTGGCTTAATGTAAAAAAAAAATTCTATTGGGAATTGTACCCAAGTTTTCAATTCTATTACTGTATTTGAGGTTTTTCTATAATGCAGATTGGGGCTAAATTTACTGCCTGCCTAGCCAGCTGTGGTCACATGGAAATCTGCATCAGTTTTACACAAATGCTCTTTCTGGATGAAAGATGTTACTAGAAGGGGTGAGGTGTGTTTAAATAGAAGACTCCAAACCTTAACGTGACCTCAGTGAACACAACCCTAATGGAAGGTCTAGGCCAATGGAAACGATAGCTGTGCCTGATTGCCTGTTTGGAGATAACCGCTTACACCTGCTCTTCATTTTCCTGCAGTGGGAAATACCTGCAGTATCATCTCCCACCTGAATGCACGTGTCAACGGAGAAAATTGCGGGTTTGTTCTCCTTCCCCCGCTCCTCTTCGCCACGTTTCAAAGGGATGTCCCCAAAGGAGGTATCCGATAGCCTCAGGAAACGGCCTGGGCTCTCCAGCGGGAAGCCTGGCGCAGATAAACAGGCCGTGTAGCTGCTGCTCGGGTCTGACCAGAAAGGGGGTACATCTGAACGCAGAGCCGCACGTCGAGAGCAAATGATGAGGCCGATCATGGGCAGCAGTTTGGCAATCGGTTCTACTTAAGAAGACAGTGTTAAAAACTATTCGCAGCTGCTCACAGAGCTCAGTCACTGCATCTTCGGGGCACAAAGCTGTGTGATCAGCGCTTGTCACCTCGGAGTTTTCTGGAAACAAAGATGCAAATAGCGAAACAATTTAATAACAGCTTTAACAATTTAACAGTTTCAATAATAGAAAAGGATTTGCTTATTCAGGGGACTGGTTTTTCTGAGGATTGTTGGAGGCAGGCTTCACTGCCTGTTCTGGAGGTGCTGTTTATCTCCCAAAAGTTTGTGCTGTCTCCCTGCCTCTCCTACACACTTTCCTTAGGAGATGGGTACTTTAGCTGGGGGGGTTCCCACTACCCCCCTACCAACCAGTAGTAATTAATGAAGACATAGAATCAGACGAGACCTATGGAAGTAAACTGAATGAGACCATTCAAAGTGCCATCGTTATGTAGATTTCGGGTTTATTATGACTCCCTGTGCCTGAGAGGAGGCCGGATGGCAGCAGCCACCGCTGCAGGGTGCACGTGAAACAGAACTTCGCGCCAGGGCAAGTATAATTTTAAACGATGGGGGAAAGAAATGGGGTGAAAAAACTGCTTCCCGAAAGCCCTTCGCTTCCATTCGGGGGCCGCCGCAGGCCGCCGCTGCCATGGCGACGGGAGGGCCGGGCGTGGCGCGGCCGTTGGGGGCGTGGCGCGGCCGTTGGGGGCGTGGCGCGGCCGGTTTCTGGGGCGGGGCGCCGCGCCGCGTCGCGTCCATGGCGACGGGCGGCAGCGGCAGGTGCTGGAGGCGGCGGGGATATGTATGACCGTGCCGTGCGGGCGCTGAGCCTGCCCGCGGGCTGCACGGGGCCCTTCGTGGGGCCCAGCTCCTACCGCGTGGGGCTGGAAACGCGGCGAAGGGCAGGTAAGGGTGGGGGCCGCCTCGCAGCCGCCCTGCCTCGGTGCTCCGGGGCGGCCCCAGCCATCGGACGGGAGCCTCCTCCCCCGCCTTGGTGGGCAGTCGTTAGGGGCAGCTGTTTTCCTCATACCGTGTGCCCTCTCTGCGAAAGTAGCCGTGAGGAAGTGCTGTGGTTACCGGTGCTGTATGTAAGGGCGCGTTAACAGCGCCTGAAGCGTTCGCGCCTCCCTCAGGATAGCGGCTTGGGCTGTGCCTACTCTAGGTCGTGCGGAGGGGGCTGGCGCTGCGTTGGTGCCGGTGTTTTTGTTTGCCTGGAGATCACTTTGCTTTGCGTAGAAGGTATTAAAAGCTTTCCTTTCACTAAATTGCACTCTGCGAAGTACGTGTGCCCTTTGCCTTTTTGAGTAGGAAGATAACAGGAACCTTTCTTTAAGAGTAAGAGTTGTTTTGGAAGCTTCAGCACAGCCTTAAGTTAAACAAATGTGAATTCCAAATAAAAGTTAGTATACAATGAGGTTTTAGTATGTTTTACTATAAATGCTTTTATTTTCTCATAACAACTTAGAAGTTTTTTCTACTTTTCATTATTTTTTAAAAGACTATGTAATTTAAGACACACATTATATGATCGTATGAAGCAAGTTAAATTTTTCCATCCTCACGGAACTTGAGAATGATTTGGAAACTTCTCAATGACTCAACACTCCCATTTGTAGCACATACACTTTTCATTTTGGCCTCATTAACTTCCTTTTTTTTCCCTGCAAGGTTCTATGTATCTATTTCTAAAATACTACTAAAAGGATATTTATATAGGTCTCTTCTCTGTCCTCAGATCTGCAACTACTGGGAGATAGGATGACTTTGTGTTTTTTTTATACCCGTTTAGAACAGGCTAGTTAGAAAGCTGTTCCAAAAATGCAGAATTCTTTATGTTGTCTGATAACAGTGGAGATTAAAGAAACAGTTTATAAGAATAAAACATTTAAGTTCAGAAGAGTCATATTTGCAGTTAGGTGAAAAGCTTTCTGCCTAAAACCAATTAAAAGGTTTTATCCCTTTTGTGATGATTTGACTAAGGAAAATAGGAGCAATGGGAAAAAGCATGTGAAACAATGTGGTGTATTGTTTTCTTTTGCTTCTACCTTGACACTGCTATAGTTTAGAAGTAAAGTCACAAGTAGATTGAAAACTTCTCTAATGAGTCTGAAGACAGCAACATATTCAAGTATAGGAGAACTTTAGTTGATAAAATTACAGTTGGGCATTGCTTCATTCAGAGAAGCAGATTTAGTCTTTTTTTTTTTTAAATTTGTGTATATTGATCCAACCCTCTCTACCTAAACAATAATGACATTAGAGTACATGATCATAACGTTCTCTTCTTAGTTTAAGATTATATTTAAGTTTCAGAACAATTTTAGATAGAAACAATAGTGAAGGGGAGAGATGGAGGTTAGAAGATGTTGGTAAAAGAAGAAAGATGTGTGTATTAAAATTCTGAATAGAATAGACGACAAATTAAAGGAAGACACATGGAAGAGAATTTCAGGTGACCAAGCTGTAGGAGAGATGGTTCCTTCACTAACAGCAGCCTGACTGCTAAAGGAAATGATGAAGTTTGAAGTGTTGCATAGATCTTTCTATAAAAACAAAACCCTAATGAAGGGCATAGTTAGTCAATATAATAGGGTGTATATTGGAATGATGAAATTATACATCCATAGATGTAGTTCCTGAAGTGTTCCCCTGTACATCCTCTCTTATCAGAGAGCTTTATGTTCAAAAAGAGAAAAGAAAGGGAGAAAAGGGGAAGAAAGAAAAGAAGGGGGGAAAAAAAAGAGAAAAAGACATCTTTCTAATTCAGCCAATTAAAAAAAAATCTTTAACAAATGGTTGGATTCTTCTGTGACTGCAGAAGAAATCATGTATCTTTCAGACCCCAAACTTTCAGCTTATACTGCTGTGCCAGGGGCTTGAAGGCTTTTAGGTCTGCAGGGGCTTTAATCAACTTTACATTTTTGAGTGGTTACTTTGTGTGTAAGATGTCCTGAGCAGCAGTATTTTGCTTTTCAAGCTTTTTTTTGTCCTTATGCTTTTAAGCATGTCTTACTGTATGTATATATGAACCAAATGTTTCAATTATTGGATAATAATAATTTGATGTCCAAAAGGCCTTTTCCAGTGCATTTAAAAATTTTTTTTTTTTTTCAGATGGCTATGCTCCATTTCTTTCCTTGACAAGTCGAGATTTGACATTTATTGCTCAAAATACAGATGATACTATTCCAGGACCAGGACACTATAATATTGCCAGAATGCAGGTAAAATTGCAATAATTGCATGAAGACAGATAAGGTTTGAAACATTACTCCAGGATGGTAGCAATCAGCGGTACTGTTATAACAAATTTGATTGGAATAATCTCTTTTTACAAGTTGGTTAACAATGGAAAAAAAAAAACATAGGAAGATGCCATTTCTATGATTATTATTTAGTTTCATTTATCCCATCTGTGTTTCCCCTAGTTTCTTCTATTCTCCTTAGTAAGATACTTTTGATGTAGCCCCTGAAGCTGAGTGCTTCCTGGTGTTTAAATGTTTTGCCTTACTCTTTTTAGATAGTTGTTGCATTTCCTAAACAATTTATTTTTTATTACTTATTCCAAGTTATAGCTCATGCTATAGCTAAACATATCTCTGTAGCCTAATGAACTAATGAGAACAATTTCTAAAGAACTAAGATTTGCATATTCATTTTGTTAAGTACTTATCTCTGAAAGAGAAAAATGAATTTGGTTGATGTTGAGAGTGAAGATACAGATCTTCCCAAGACAGGCAAATTTTTACTGCTTCAATTTGCTCATATATTGACAAAATAAAATAACAGTAATAAAAAGGAGAACTTGTAATTTAAACAAATAACATCATTTTTCATATATTAGGTGTCTTTGACTAGTGTTGTGTTTATAGAACTAGAAATATAACAAGATTTTACAGCTCTAGGATTGTGTCTGGCTCCTTAATCCATGTGTAAGAGAGAGCAGGAGTTTGGCAAGCTTTATGGCTGAGGTGTGCGTGCTGCCCGTCAGATTGTATAACCCAACCCAATCCTGAGACTCTGTTACTTAAACTAAACATAGGAGCAAAACTGACGTGTGCGAAAGGTCATGGAGTTTGGCATGGTATATCCTCTTGTTAGTGAAGTTGTAAAAACATCAAATAAAGATAGGGCAGAGGTTAATAAAACTCGGGTAGAAAATAAATAGGTAGTGGAACCAAATGTATTCTTTTTTTTTTTCTTTTTTTTTTGTAGATCTTAAAAATCTAAGAAACAGGAAAAGGGAACGGGAATGCTTGGTGTTAAAAAGATACTGACATAAAATAACATAAAAAGTATATCAGAAATTTCATGGAAAGAAAACAATCACTTAGACTTTGTAATGTCAGCATACAAATTCTATAAGAGAGACAGACATTTAGTTTGTTGTTTCTAAAACAAAACAAACTCCAAAACCCACACAAACAACCCCTGCCTAAGCCCCTTTAAAGTCAAATCATACAACTAAGTTAATTGTGTTAGCTATTGTATTTAGCTATTATAAACTGAATTGAAATTCTGTGCCTCAATAGCAAAAGTGTAGTGCTAGACTGGTAAGGATGGTCATGCGCTAAGTAAGATCAAGAAGACTGTGATGGCAAAAAATAGAGTTATGGGGAAGATTGTGGTTACCCCTGTGTGTGTTGGGTAGAGGGCTCATCAGGTTTGGCAGTGTGCCAAGAGTGGCTTTTTAGAATCAATAAATTTTTCAAGGACTTTAGAACGGGAGAGCTGTTTTTGACCTGAGCAGTATGTTTTGCATGTCACTACTGACTAGCTAGAATGCAAGTAACCATAAAGTACATAAGTTTAGCATCCTTGAAAGGACTGCTGGTGTTGTGGCTAGGGAATAGGAAGCAGGGGTCAGGTGAAAAACACATCTGTATTGGACATGAATCTTGTGAAATCTGTGGAGAGAACTGTAAGTCCTCCTCGCTCCTTCCTCCTTGCACCAAAAAAATGCTGCTGTTGCAGTTCTGTTCTCCTTTGAATGGAGGAGTTTGATCTTCCTAATGATTTCTTGGGTACTTTAGGCAGCACAGGAATTCTTATTTATTTATTTATTTATTTATTTATTTTTTTGGATCCTTTCCTCTCTGCTAGCAAAACTAATTGAATGTGTGGGAAAGTGTCCCTCACTACTGGAAGATGAGCAGTGATGCTGTCTGCCTGAGGCAGTGTTTGTTCTTATTACTCCCAAAGAAGAGCAATCTTTATAACTGGAAATGGAATCCATATTTAGATGTATAATGAAGTCCGTATGGCAAGAAGAACAAAGTAAACTCAGCTTTTTAAACTTTAAGATATAAGGTAAAATTTACAGTTTGTTCATAGAATGAGAGCAAAGCATGTATTATCAATACCAACAGTCATGAAATATATAAAACAATGCAGCTAGTGAGGGGATTAGAACTATCTAAATCATGGGGCTAATTAACAATGAAAAAGCCTTTATTAAAGTTGCATAATATGTAATGTAGTGTACTTATTTTTATTTTTATTTTTTTTAACTGCACAATCATTTAAGACAGGCTGACTGCTATATACACCCCTAAGTGGGAAAACACGATAATACCACTGCATTCAATCTTGTACTGGAATGATGAAATGACAGTCGTGGTACAGCGTGTCATAAAGTCTCTTCACTGCTCCTCCTTGTTTATCATCTTCTTGAATCTTCCTCCAGCTTAAATTATAATGGAAAAAGATTAAATAACTCACTAAGTAGCAACCTATATATGTTAACCTTTACTGTTTTCAGACATAATAGTTTGAAGTTAATGATGTAAATGTAAAGTAGTTTTATCTTTGTTGGCACTTTAATTTGATTATTGGTTGCTCATTGTGGAAGTTCTGGATCACTGTTCTCTTTTATGAGAGGATAGTGGTGAGAAGAATATGCTACAAAGAGTGACAGATGACTAGCTTTGCAGGGCAGCATCTTTTCTTCCTATTTCAACTGAGATGGGTCATGTTATGTACTTCCGTTAATTTAGTGTTGTACTACATTGTTTTCTGTCATGCCTGTCATACTACTGTGTAAATAATGGAATGTGTTATGTTGTGACATAAAGGTGGTTTAAAAAAAAAAAAGCAAAAAAAAAAAGCAAGCTGTACCTGACATTTTGCATCTATTAAAACTACTTATTTTTAAAGTATTCAGGAAATGCATTTTCAATGGTTGACAGTTGCAGTAGCGGCACTAATGATGTTCTTTGGAATTCTCCCAAAGTTTTCATTCCAGTTTGTGTCTTAGGTACCATTTAGAGTAAAAAGTCAAGTACTTCACTCTTGTTTTCTAATTAATTTTCTTGGTTGATAATTACACTTTTCATGTACAACTTACCGCAGGCTATATCCATTGTTTTAAGAATGGCTATGGAGCTGATATGTAAAACCATGTAAAGTGTCCAGTAGGTATCAAAAAATTAATGCTGTAGCTTTTTAGTTGTTAATGGAACACAGTCTATCAGTTCTAGTTTGATATACTTGAAGTATAGAAGTTTTGTGCATGTAGCTCAATTAAAACTAAAATGTTTAGGTCAAAATGTTTGAACAATGGGCAAGCGCATCTTTTGTTCTCTGTGTGTGGGTGTATATATGTAAGTTTGGAACCTAGTGTTCCAAGGCCTTGATCAATGACAGGGTCTTTACCATTATACAGCAACTTTTTTTTTTTTTGAACAGTTTTAACCATTGTTTTACTTTATTGGAAATCTTTGGGATACCTACTATAATTTAACAGAATTTTAGAAACAGTAATATATTGGAGGATACAGAGGAGAAACAAGAATTTTTAGCCTCTTTATCTGTGTGAAGACTTTTTCTGATTGAAATCAAGTAAAACAACTTTGAGAAAGGTAATAATTTTCTACAGTGGTTTGATATAAACGGCCACAGATTTTTGTTTTTTACAGCTGCATCTAGGTGTCAGAATTTTTTAATAAAGTTATCAGGTTCATAGTTGATTTTTTGCTAATGTTTTTCTGTGTTTTTTTTTAAAAATATATTTTAGAACACTATGAAAGGTGGCAAGAGTCTGCAAAATAAAGAGAAGCGCTTCAAAGAGATCAGCACATTTACTCCAGGACCTGGCAGCTATAACCATGCTCCTACAATGGAGTTGGCTACTAACAGCAAAAAGCAGCAACATTCTAAAGAGCGTAGTCAGCTGGTGTGCTAATTCTAAAAGCCTGTGTAATGTTAATTCCCTTTTTAAATAAATGATCACAAGTGTACAGTACTATATTCGATAAAGTTTTATTTTTACTAATATTCTGAAAAGCTAAGCTCAGCCTTGCCAAGTGCAAAAATGATTGAACACTTGAACATTTATGCTTGTGTTCATAATATGAAAAACCTACTTTTTCATATTATGAAAAACCTGCTTTTTTCAAGTTTTTGAAGTTATTGAAATGCTTTATATGTCATCTTTAACGTCACAGATCCGAAGAAAAATCTAGCCATTAATGCTAATCTATAAAAGAGCTACTGAGCTTGGTGGAGAAACAGATTTTTGGAATTTGGTTTGCGGTAGCTATGGAAACTAAATAAAAGTAGCTGAGGTTTTTCACATTACTAAATGATAGATAGGGCCAACATACTGATACCTTCTAGTTGTTACAAACACCTTAGGTGTTCTGGAGTGGGATGGAGAAGCCAGGAGGTAAACGTTGCATTTTTTGGTTGACTTAGAGGGAGTATGATTAACTCTATTAGCCATGACCTCAAATAGTTTCACAATGTAATTGGTTTATGCTGTGTAATGTGTGACAATGCAACACGGGTACCCTAAACTGATGTTGTTTATCTGCGGATGTGACATTATCATGTTATCACTGCTGTGGGATTACCTATTGGTTCTAGAGTATTCTGAGATCTTACACCTCATACCATAAAGTGAAAAATAAGCGGTTTTGTATAGCGTAGGGCTTTCATTTGCTTCAGGGATACTAATCTTCAGTTTATTCACTGTTTGTTAATTTGTCGTTAATCTACTTTAAAGCATATATAATGTGTGCATATGTATTTTATTTATATATAATTTTTCCTTCCCAGAGAGCTGCAGATGCTATAAAAATCTGCAGAAAGGTGGATGGTCCCTCTATTCCTTCTCCATGTCAGGCTTTTGGATATGAGGAAGCTGAGGATGGCACTCTTATATAACAATACTCACCTCAGAGAGACATAACGTTAGGCCCAGCTTATTATCGACCACTATTTGTAAGTAACTTTTAATGACTGTCATATCATTGAAGATAATAAAATAATGTTAATTTTTTTTGAAGTTGTCCTGTTATGTTCTCTCCCAGAATAAAAAAAGAACTGGTACCACTATATTCCTGGCTATAAAAAGGGATGCTCCGAAGGATATGGATACAAGTCTAACCAAGTCTCGAGTAGTACCTGCTTCTCTATTTATTTTGGCTAAAAGACTAGAAAAAACCTGTAGCTTTGAAAGAGAGCTACTGCTGCTTTTTCTGCTTGGACAGAAAGAGAATGCAATAGCGGACAATAATTCTGCAAGCAGTACTAAAGAGGCTTAGTGTGTAGAGGTTGAACTGAAATGACTTTTATAAGCTGGATAAACCCTTTCTGTGGTGACTAGTCTTGTAAAAGATTTTAACCTTTCTGTTTAAGTTCTGTTCTTTTCTCTTGTTAAGATAGTTTTTTTTTTTTCTGTAAGTAGCAAGACTTTACTTCCTCAGTAGATATACAGGCTGACTGAAACAAAATCTGAGACCTGAACTACCTTATTTATTAAATGAATGGATGCCTAGTGATATCCAGTTAGACATTAAGACTAGTGTTCATGCTGATAATTTTGGCAAAAAAATGTTTGGGCTTATATTCAAAGATTACAGAATACTTTTTTTAACTTCTCAAGTTCAAGGTAATTGAGTCCAGGATTTCTGAACATTTCTCCTCATTCCTGTTTTTGTTACTGAATGTTAGTGAAACTTAATCTGTTTCTCATCTCCCTGTGATGGGTAATCTACATGAAGGATGCTTGTCTGCTATTCCATTAGGTCCAGTGAGAGATCTCTGAGCTGTGTCTCAGTCTTGACTAACGACCTTCATGGTGGTCAATATGCATCAGTGTCACTCCACAGGATAGAATTTCTGGGTTTTCAGCTTGCCTTTTAAATACTTTTAGGGAGATACATTAAGACATCCATCCTATGTTTAAAAATATCATTAGTGGAAAAAAGTGAAACGCTTAAATCGGAGATCACAGGAATAGGGATATCTGTGCGACAGTTTGATTCTGCTGTGTATGTGTGCTGCTTTTGCAGTCATTACTTACATGGTCACCTTTGTTTGACACAGCACTCCATTTAGATTGAATGCGCACACTGAATATCGGTACAGATAGACTTAAAAATTACAAATTCAGTTCTTTGTTAATTGAGACTGGGAGGCTGGACCTTGGTGCCATGTAAATTGCATATAACAATTGAAGTTGTGATATTGGCCATCCGTCTTGTTAGAACATCAGAAGTAAAATTAGCTAAACCAAATAATTACTGCTTTTCCATGTGGTATTAAATACAACAGGAAAACATTAAAAGGCTCCTAAAAGCAAGGTGCAATATTGTGGGGATCATAAGCAAGAAACCTGCTTACACTTAATGATTATTATTATTTTTTTAATGTCACAGAAAAAAAACAGCTAGAATTTTGCTGTAGACTGGAAGAATATGATTCCAATGTATTAGGAGTCCTGAGTATTGCCTTAAAAATACATCATGCATACATTTTATTTTTGTTTGCAAATATTAATATTCCAGATAGATTTCATTCTTTCTCCCTCCAATATTGATTCTTAACCATAAGTCACAAAGGAAAGAGATTCTTCCCCATGACTGCCTTCCTTAACTTATATAATATAGATTCTATTTTAAAGTCATACAGTTCTTTGATAGTACTTTCTAAGCTACAGGGGCAACTGTATGCAGAAAACACTTGGAAGTTACAGTATTTCATCTAAGATTTCAGTGTGTGAAACCTGTTGCATCACACACATGCTTCAATTCCTTCTTTGAATCTATTTTCTTATAATTTTATTACATTAGAAAAATAACGACTGTAAAAATAATAAGCTTTGATTGTTCTGCTGTTTTCCAGATCTTAATAAGTTGTGGTATTATTTGTAATTTTTTCTCCGTCTCAGATATTACAATAAAATATGGCAATTTTAATGTTAAAAAGTAAGATCCCCCCCCAATCAAAAGCATCTGGCAAAGAAATCTGCCAGACTTACTACTGAGCAGTTGTTATTGGCTGCAGCGTTTCCATATCCTGATTATAAAGCTTATTTCCTCACAATTCTCTGTTTTCATCTCTAATTAAAATGATATCGTTGAAGGTCAGGACAGGGACGTATTAATGTTTTGTTCAAAACATACTTGGATTTTAATTGTGTGACTTGTGCTAACAATATAGTTGACATGTCTAGATCAGTCTGCTGCAAAAAATGCTCATTTCAAAGTGTATCGATTACCACTTTATTTTTACTCTGAAGCTTTACTAGCTTAGCTTACTGCTTTTTGTTCTAGCTTAACTTACTGCTTATTCAAAGCGTTAATTCAGTGTTTTTTAAATTTTTTTAATTTTCAGTCAGTTATATCACTTTTAGAACTGAGAGAATATCAAGTCTGCATTGCAAAGAAAAATGCTCTTTTAACTGAGATGACTTTTACATGTTAGCAGTTCTGCTTTAAATCCATTTTGAGACAAGGCATTCAAATTCAGTAAGACATGCATTATATTTCTTCTTTTTTCTTTTCTGTTTGTGAGATCTAAATTTTTAGCATGTTGTAATAAACAGTGGGCTTTTTAATGTTCCTGTTGTATTTTCTCAAAGAAATTGCAGATTAAAAATCTATCTTCTATTTGAAAAGCCTCACTAGCTAATGTTCGCTGTTCCTTATTACAGATGATTCCGAAGCAGCAGCGTTAGCTATATCTAGCATTTATGAAGAAGGGCACAGCTGAGCAATACTATTTGCATAATGTGAATTATAGTTTATAATCAACCAAAATAAAAAGGAGAATAATTAATCACTTATTTTTGGTTACTATTTTTTCCCCTGGAATTATTTTCCCAAGACTTGCATTAGGGGGCAGCAAAGTCATTTAGTTGAACCAATTTGCAGCCATTTCTAAGTATTTCATGCTGTCACTGCAGTCTTTAACATTTTTGTTGGGAATCACATTTTCTGTGGATGTGTTGTATTGTTGCTGTTGCAAAGCCTCAGTATAGTGCATCTTATTTTTAAAGCACTGAATAAGCAAACGTGAATAGTTCTTACACAGATTCTTCATTTGAATAGCTATTGTTGTAGTTATGCAAATGAAGAACTAAAGCAAGAAGATTAAGTGGTGTACTGAAAAGGTGTTTAATGACTCTCAGGGTCAGAATTTCAATCTGAAATAACAGTTTCTGATTTCTAGATTTGGACTATTTCGGATAGCATTTCAGCTATCTGTATGTCTCTCCCTTCCTGAAGGTAAAACAGAAGGTAAAGAAAACTAATAGAGTGTGCGATACAAGTTTTTGTCAAAATACGCTTTTTTTTATCCAACTTATTTAGAAATGATTTTTGAATTCTAGATTTAACAGTTGGAATAAAAATACAGCTTTTCATGAGAATTTAAATAGTTGTGTTTTAAAGAATGCTGACCATTTTTAACCACTGTTAAAAATCTAACCACTGTAATATTTTGTTCCTTACTCTGGTGTATGAACGCAAAAGAAATTAAGAATTCTTGGGTGAGAATTCCATGTTGATGCAAGTTGGTATTTGCAAATACTATCTATTACTGTTATTTTAGCATAAACATTACCGAATGTTGGTACAATGGAGCTTAAGGAAACTGTGTCAGAAGAGCAGGCAATTTTTGTGAGATCTTGGGTCCTGGAAAATGTGCGATATCTTGATCCTGATGTTGTCAAGTGTTTTCACCATGACAATTTTCTATTTAATGTATGGACAAGATTGGTATTTAAAGAAGGCTGGCTACTTCTGGGGTAATTATTCTGTATAGAAAGCAGACCACTAAGTCGTAAATCTTCTTTAAGAACTTCGGAAGTTGATTTATCAACTATATTCACATCTCTAATTTGTTGAAAAAACAAGAATTTTAAGGACAAAGAGGAGCTTTGTTTCCATCTATGAATGGAAATAATGAACACCCTCATGCCAAAAGATGGGCATCTTTCAAGAATGTAATTAGTAGCCTGTGTTTCAGGAACCATAACTTCAGCAAAGGATTTAATTGGCTCAGTACTTTCTAAGTCAAGTCCTTACTACAGATCATCTTAGCAGTCATTACCTTATCTCTGACTACCATTGCCTCTTATGAATAGAGTACAGACATGCTACAGTATGGCCCTGTCTGCTTTGGGTCTGTGTGTGTTTTTTTTAATGTAGTTCTACTTGGCTCTGTTCATAGTTTGTTTGGTGTCTCAGATTGCATTGACCTGTTTTAGTCTGGTTTTAGACTTGAATACAGGACAGAAATACTGGTCACAGTTTGCGATCGCACTTTTAAACTAGTTAAAAACAAGGGTTAGAGTTTGATTAGAGTAGGAGGAAAAATTTAAGTGATTCATTGGAGCCTGTTCATCCATATGCTCAACTTTTTGTTCTGAATCTGTCAGTTGCTTTTAATAAAATAATACTGCTTTTCTTGATATGTTTCTGATTCTGTTATGGTAAAGATAAAGATTCCTGAGTTCTGTCTTGTCTTACTATGGGTACAATTTTCATATAAGCAATGAATTTCCAAAGCATATTCTCATTGTCAAACAAAAGTAGGACTCGGTCTGGCAAAGCACTTAGGTATATATTTAACTATTAACGTGAAACTGTTGCATTTGACTGCAGTAGAACTGCTTCCATATTTCAAACTAAGCACATACTGAAGTGCTGTAGTGGATTGATGTCCACATGTACTGCCAAGGAAGAGCAACAAATTTGCATTATATTACTGAGCTAGACCCTCTGATACAGACAGACATCGGCAAAGTCTTCAATTAAAAAAACAAAATCCTATTTATAATGCAAATATTTAGCTATTTAAACATATGCACCCTAAATATCACAGAGTTAGTTTGAAAAAAGACAGCTGTTCATTTTCAGTTGCTCTTATGGTGAGTCTTAATATGTTATGCTAGATTGGCAGTTGCTTTAGAAATGTGTATCAGGCTGGGACCTCCCTGCAGACCTGCAGGGCTGCTTGCCCATGAAGTACAGGTTGGAGGGAGAGCTGGAGGAGGTGAAGAATTACAGTGACACAAAGTGAGAAAATAAAATGTTCGAACAGAGCAGCAGCGTGAAGAGGTCTGGGCTGAGAGGAGCTCCCTTCGTTTAAATGTCATAATCTCCAGATGATACAATTCTTACAGAGTTTGTGACATTAGTAGCTTGTACTAAGAAAAAACCTCCAAATATATGCAAATGAGTTTTTTTCTTTTTAAAAGGTGTTTTATTAAAAGAAGTATTTTGAAAAAACAGCCATTGACAATTTTTGTGCTAGAGATTAGTGAGGTGATTATAAGGGCTGTATAAGCACTGTGTGTATGTAATACAGCTGCATACATCTTCAGGCAACTGGATCTTGGGTTTAAGTCAAGCTGTTTTATCAGTGCACATAAAGTTTCAGGTAATTTTTCAGAAAGTGAAAGATATATCCTTTTAAATCAGCATGTGTGATCAGCCTAAATCTGCTTTACAGAGTTGGGTATTCAAACGAAGAATACTGCTGGAGTCTGACACTGATATATTAGCTAATGTTGGTAACATGCTGGGAACTACCTGTGTGCTGTAACACTGGAAGGCAGTCCATTAGTGCCTGAATTAATGCACTCGGGGACTTTTAATTCTTCACGGAATCTATTTCCATATTTAATTACGGGAAAGTCATAGAAAAAAGTTACAAAGCACCTTCTTCATCCATTTCGTTGTCAACGGGAGTGGCGATTAGTAATTCTTCTTCAAGTTATATTGCAGTGTTCACTTAAAATAATGCAGCTCCTTGCTGAGTTTGCTCCAATTAAGCCATATTTTATTTGCTAATGACTTACCAAGTTGACAATGACCTTGAAGTTGGTATTGTCAACACTTCTTGGCATAAAGAGCTAGGTGATTTAGAGTTATTAAGAGTGCATCAATTTATTCTTTAGTCTTTGTCGGTATTTTTAAAAAGCTTTTAAATTCCATTACAGATGGGATACTTTACCTGAGTAATGTACGGGTTAGTAAGTTAAGTAACAGTTGATTTATATTATTTTTACTGCAGATTTTAAAGGTGTGTGTGTGTGTGTGTGTATATATGTATACACACACACACAAGACAACGTTATTATTCCTGAGTTTGAAAAAGTGTACTAAACTGGTTCATCTTTAAAACTGAGTAGCTTTAATCACTACAAATGCAACTTATTACTGTCACAATTCTGTTTGCCATAAGTTTCTTGTATAAATACATTTATACATACTTAGATATTGAATTTCAGTATCTTAGAAGTTATACTTTATCATGGTCTGGCAGAAAAGCATAAATTTAACAGAAAACATGATTTATTTCACTATATATAAAACAATAGTTGCTACTATAATTGAACAGAATAAATTGCTGATTCTTTATGAATCCTTGGTAATTTAAGATGAAGCAAGATGAATAATAAAATTCTCTCTATATAGTTTATAACTGTTTATTACCTCATATTTATGTTTTAGTAATAACACAGAACACCTATGCCATTAGGTGTAATTGAAAGTGGGCTAGTTTTTGAACATTTTAGGCAATCGATTATCTTTAGGACTAATGACTGGGATGAGGAACACAGTTTTGTCATTAAATGGATTTCTTTACTTCTCAATTTGTTTTTTTAATCATATTTCTCCTTCTGGAGACTGATGTTGCATGTCTTTTTAATTCAGATGCACTCTTCATACATAATTACGCTGCCAGTTCATGCTTATTTGCTGCTGGGAACTATCATTCGTTCCCGTTTCCTCACATTTTTATATTAGATTGTACCTATCTTCAAGAAAAGAAAGACCTCAGTAAGTTTAAAAAGAAGTGGATGTTACTACTTGAAAAAATATTTTGTTAAATGTAAATTTCTGATTTGATGCCTTTAACCTATATTAGATTTTACTTGTTCTGATTATTGTTCCATACGCTGAAAATATTATTCACTGCATGCCATTAGGAAAAAAAAAAAGTAATCAAACCACCATCTTTCCTTAGTCAGATGTTTTAAGAGTCTACCCCTTTTGTTTTGCCTTCAAGAAATGAGTTAATATGCAATAAAAATTGACTTTAATGGGGCCATTGTGATGTGCATATACCATAACTGAGAAACCATATGATCTAATTACTGTAACCCTTTTCTTTCTTAACCCTTTGTTTCTGTTCTCAGTCTCTGTAGTTTGTCTAAGAGAATATTACATGGCTTCTGGGCTAGAGACTGTGAAGTGCCTAGGATACTTCCAGGTATTGAAATGTTGAGTAACAGTAGACATTACCTAAAGGCCTCATATAGCAAGCACCGATTTCAGTTTAAAAAGATATTTAAGCATGTACATAAATTATAAATACTCAAATGATTTTCATCTCTTTAAGCTAAAAAAAAAAAAAAGCTCTTAAAATCATTTTCCCAATTTTACAGTAAACAGTAAATCAAGTGCTGAACATTCTTCTGTAGATGTTAAAATATGGCCAGAAATGCCAATCATCAGTAGACTTCTGGATGATGTATTCCTTTAGTAATGTATTGGTTTTCTGCCACATTAATGTTACATATTTGTAAGTATATGTTTGTCTGAATTAACAAGGGATTGGGATAAATAATTTTCCTTAAGACTACTTAGTGTGACTAATATTTTAAAAGCACAGACCAGTTTTAATGTTTTGTTCATTTTGGGGGGATTTTGGCTTTTCAATGCAAAATCCTGACTCCTCAGTGCAACAAGCAGTGATACTTGAAGTTGCTCATAGTTTTCAAACGTTTTTTCAGTCACATGAAGCTCACTGCCCTGTAAATAGAGGACATCTGCAAAAAGGAACATCTGTGCAGAATAGGAGATAATGACTGTAATGTTTAACTTTTTTTTGGTTGTTTTTTGGATTTGCAAAACTGTTTTCTATACCATAATAGTGATTTGTTTCTGTGATAATGAAAAGTGTACAATTCTATGAGGTGTTTAATGTCTAATATATTTTTCTAAATACACTACTGTTGTACCATGTGAAGTTCATTTACTTGCCAAGTGTTGCCCTCAGAAAAGAGAAGCAAAAAATGTATAGAATAAATCATCTCATTGATAAGAAGATAATCTGCACATTTTATTCTCAATTGGCCTTTGTATTTTTACAGTTTGCTGTGAGTGATTTTATCTCCTTGCTTTAGACCCACAAGCTGACTTTTTTTTTTTTACAGTTGACTTCCCTCTGGATGGGATTCAATTTGGAGTTCATTTTACCTTTCAGTTGCCAAAGAAATTAAGTCTGACTGATGTGAGGCTACTATCTGCTCGACATTTTCACAGATCATAGAGGAGATGCTGAAGATTAGGGCCATCCAACTCTTAGAGACCCCTGCCAGTGTGGTTTGAATGTACAAGACTTTTCCTGCCATGAGAAGGTTCTGTTCTATCAATAATATCATCTTATTCATTTATTAGTATGATATTAAAAAGTAGATACTTTCACAAAATTAACAAAATAAAAAATTCAGTGTGCTTATTCTTATTATAAAGTTCAAAATAAATTAGATTCCTACAGATCTAATCTTTCACAATTTAATTAAAAAAATCTATTCTGTACATATCTAGACATTTTCTTCTGTTATGCATTAAAACTGATGCCTTGCAGAAGCCGCTTGATGGTGCTATAACCCTTTTACTCTGAAAATTAACTTTGTGTCTTTGGGAATAATGGTGTATTGACCACAGAGAGAAAAGACTTGTTTGAAAACATGTAAAAATTGTTGTGGATTATCTTGGTGGGTTTGGGATTAGTGACTGAAATTTTAGATACCCAATATATTTGCTGAACTGGTTGCTTGTTGATCTTGAAATACACATTTATGAGCCATGTTACTTTGGTTCTTGTGTTATGTGTATATAGCATGGTTTTGATTCTTTAGACAAGTAATAACTCAATTGGGATAGTAATTTGGGGTAAGTGAGGTAAGATATACCTGGTTAATAAGAAGAACTCTACATGTAATCTCTGAGATATTTTTCATGGATATTTCCTTGTACCATCCTAGGAGAAACAGCTTTTGCTAGGGAACAAGCATATCCCAGTCAGTTCTTTATCAGAGTCTGACTTGCATCTTTTTATCATAAAGATATATTTTTTGGGAGGTGGGGGTTTGCAGTGAACTTTCTCAATTAAAGTACTCTTCTTATTGGATTTCATACTAACCCCTGTAAGCTCTGCTGCAAATTCCGGTAGTTTACGGTTTGTATTTTTGCATGATTTTAACTAATGCAGGGTGACCTTTAATAGTCTAGACTGAATATCAGGTATATGCATAGAGCTGAATACAAAGCTGAAAAGTCAGTAATTAAGTGAAAGCAAATATTTCTACATACCTTTGTGAACCAAAGCGCCTTTGTAAGGCAGTGTGTTCTTTCCGGGTTAGTAAACTTCTTTCAGCCATTTACAACTCATGACTATAGTATAAATACATTCGTGTTTGAAACCAACAATTTAGGCCCAAACGTGTGTGGGAAGACTATGACATCAATAGTAGAACAAAATGATGCTATGTGAACATAAAATTTGAAATTTTTTGACGTACTTCATGTGAAATGGAACTGTTGCTTCTGGTCTAGCTTCCATAAAACCTGTTGAATAGAATATAGCTGGACATATATTTGGCAACTAGAAAGATGAATACGTAGATGTGTGCAGACACTGTAATTGGACAGATGAGGGGTCCATTGAGTAGGATCATAGTGCTGAAGGCTGTGACTGCTTGAGATGGAATATGATAACCTAAGTTTTGTTATATTTGCCATTCTTATGCATTCTATTCTGTACTATTAGTCCATATAGTTTGGAGGTAAATTGTTAATCAGTGCTTTCTTTTCTATGTCAATTATTACTGCGTCTCTGGGAGAAATATCTATGGTCTGCTTGGTGTGTTGTGTATGACTTAAAGAGCAACTCTGAGTAGGAACTAAAATGAAAAATCTGACTTAAATAAATGTGAAAACACTGAAAAATTATGTTTCTACAGTGAAATATGCTCTCTGGAATCACAAGCTGTCTACCTGCTGGACTGCATTGGTATTGGCTGGAGTCAATACTCTTGAAGCTCCATTAGCTTATAACTGAAGCTATTGTTCTCTGTAGTTTCAGCATTACCCATCACAGTACCATTAGTGAAACAGACTGATATTAGTGGAGAAACTGGTAGTTTCATGATCGCCATTTACAGTGAAACTGGGGGGAATTGTGTAAATGAGGTGAAAACCTGCTTGGAGGGCTTTGGAATATAATAAAATTAAACCACTGTGTGGTTTATAGCAAGCTATATACATACAAGACTTGCTACAGCATATAAATGCTTATGCTTTATTATATATATATTTATAGCATATAAATATTTTTGGCTAGTAAATACTATATATTTTAGCTGTGTACTTTGTAGAGAGGGCAAATGTGGCCAAGAAATTGAAAATACTCAACTTTTTTTTTTTTTTTTTTTTCTCCCCTCCCCTTACATCAGGATGTTAATTACTCTACTTTGAAATATAAAGGAATACATTTTGGTAATTTAACTGGAAAACGCTGTGAATTTAAACTTCCAGAAGGGCCAGGACCTGGGCAATATGACTTAACTCAGTAAGTAACAATATGCCAGGACGTTTTGTTTTATTTTTAGCTGGTGATTCCAAAATTGTTGTTTGTTCTTTAGAATTAGTTTGATATAACCAAAACATATTAACATATTTTAGATAAAACTAAATGATATATTTTATAATAATGTTTTTAACCTTTCTGCTTGCAGTGGGCATTCAGGCTCATTTGCTGTTATTGAGCTCGTATACTTCATGAAGACTTCCCTTTCACATATGCAGACATTTTTACTTGTTTCACTGGAATCTTAATCCTTGCAGTTATTAATTTTGCTGTGGTTTCAGAGCAATGAACACGATTTTAAAGGTTTATTTGACTGAAAGCCAATTTACTTTATACTTGACGGCTTATAAAAATATAATCTACTTTCAGTAACTTGGCTGAGCTTTTGACTGTTCATCCAGGCTGGTCTTCTGCTGTACTTGATAACCTTTTTGCACATTGGAATGGGCCATTCCTGTGCTTTGAGGAGAGTGTTCTTGAATATCAACTAGCTCAGCTCTCCCGAGCTCCTTTGCCCTTCAGAGCCGTGTCCTGTGGGATACTGCCAAGCAGATCCCTGAGCAAGTCAAAGCTAGGGGAGGTGCTCTGCGGACCTGTTACTGATGGACAAGGAGGAATTTGTGGAGAATGTGAAGGTTGAAGTGATAGTGTAGGGGATATAGGGAAGATGTAAGGAAAGTACCTTTTTTGTAGCAGAGCTTATAGCCATGTTATAAGGAAGGAATTTTTATAAGGAATTCATGTCTGTAAATTTCTGTGGAAGTGCTTATTAAGGTACTAAAGATTATATATTTCTACTACTCTAGAAGTGCTCATTAAGATAATATAAAAAGGTGAGTATCACCATTTCTTCCTTCTCTGTCTTATGAGTACAAATGACTGACTCTTATTTCTCTTAAAAACAAAAAATGACTGCAGGTTTCAGATTGTGCATCCTAGTCTCATACTTTACGGTGAAATAGTTAGTGTGAAAAGTTTAGGAAAGACAAAATTCTTAAAATCTCTTGCAGTGACTCCGTTGGCTGGTTTAAGGAGCAGTGTGGTCAGTCTGCTGCCGTTGTGAGTTGTGTTTGTGGGTGTGGAATGCCCTGTGCTCATTAACAGAGACACCTAAGCATGTAGCTCTGGTCTGTGAACTCCAAGCCAATGATGTGAGTGTAGAACGCAGAGTCCTGCCAGTTTGAATCTTTGTCTTGCCTTAGATGCCTAAATCACATATTCCTGGTATAGGCTCTTAAGCCCTGGAGATACTCTTAACAATTTCATTCTTTAATACCTACTTAAGCCTACTTCTGAAGATAAGAGATTCTATGTAATGTTTCTTAAGTGTTGATGTCTGTGTCTGAGCAGGGATGGGCTTCTAGGCATATTTCAGAGGCCCAGGTCTATGGATTTTGGGAATAAAGTTAAAAATAAACATTACTTATGCCTATATATTTTACTAATCTACTGATTATGGCCTTAGTTTTCAGACTCCTGCTTTGAGAAACAGCAAGTTCTTTAGATGTGGCAGAGAGAAATACTTTAATTTGTGTGCCTTATCTGCAGCTGATTGGTCTTAATTTGCTGTCCAAGCATCTGCGATGATTTAAATCCTTTCCAGGCTCTTCCCCAGACTTACTGGAATGTCGTTTGAAGTAGTCATAAAAAAAATACTTGTATACGTAAAGTGATTTCCTTAAAATCTTTTTCCTTAAAACTAAATCGTGAAAGGGCTCTTTAGAGAGTTGCTGCTACCAAGAGAGTTTGCTAATTTTTTAAAAAGTTTCTGATATAGATGAATCTGTTTTGGCTAATTTCAGTGTTAAGGCCTGATTTAGAATAAGGACCTCATAACTCACTTGAAGCTTTGTTCTACATGAGTTTCAGTAACATATCTCAGAAGTCCTGTGTTCTCTTGTCTTTGCATGCTTTTTATTAACAACTGCATGGTTTTGCCATTGTTGAAACATGACTTGTGTTGTTTCTTTGGGCTCACAGAGTATTTGCAGAATATGGTGAGACCTCTCCCATTAATGAGTAATCTAGGCTTTTATTAGTTATTGCAAACAGCAACTGTTTGTAACAGAAGAATATGTTTTCACTAAATGTATTTAGATAGGCATTTAAAGATGAAGGCTCATAAATCTTTCCTTTAACTTTCTAAAGGGAAGCGGCACTGTGTTATGAAAATGTCAACATCAAAAAAGAAGACAAGAAAAGATGTGACCTCTTTATCCCACGATATCATGAAGTAATAGAATTACAGGAAGAAAAGAAGGTAATGCCACTTCAGCTTTCTCCTACTACTTAAAAAGTAATTTATACCTGCACTTCAGGTATGAAGTTCTTATATGCAGGATGAAAAAACACTGCGATTTATACTGAAAATGAACAAAACCAGTTAAGAATGAAAAATTTGCTCTTCTGTTTTACTGTAAATCAGGTAAAATAATTTAAGAGCATAAGTTCTTAATTGTGAGGCTGAGAGTATTTTCACACTTTTCTTGGAAAGATACATCAATTGAATGATTCATAATCATAACTCATCTCAGGATTCATCAAGTTCCAATAAATATACATTAAAATATATTTAGAAGAAATTACCCATGCTGTTGATTTGGTTTCCTTTTAAAATATGTTTCAAACTGAATAAATGTAACATTTTGGATGTTTTTGTATTACGTGGCAGAATTTTGGAGTCTTTAAGAGTGCATGCTGAGAAAGTTATGGTACAGATGCATGAATTCTGTATTTTTTTCCTCTTAATTAAAATGCTTTGTGTTTGTTTATATATTTATATTTTTAGAGATTGCTTTAAAAAAGCACTGTATCACTAACTCCAACTGCATTTTTTTTCCTTTGAGTTTTCCATGTCTCCTGCAAAATTTGTTTCTGGGGTAAATTCTGTATATGAGAAAATCCTCTTCTGTTCTTTTCAACTGTTCTACTTTGATTCTGTCACTATAAAGAATTGTAATGTAAAGGAGATGGAAACCACCAGTTTGAAGGGATCAGTGACAGAAGAACAAGCAGCATCATTATACAAAATTCTGAGCAGTAGAGGTAACTAGTTGGATTTTCATTACACAATGAATAGCTGTTAAGCAGAACAAAAGACAGGAATGTCTACAGCTTTGACAGCCAAAGGCAAATAATTTTGTGCAGGTGAAAAGTTTTGTGCAGGTTCAAAGAACATAAACTTATGTATAACTGTGCTGTGGAACTTCTGAAAAATGGAATTTGAAAATCTTTATATGTAGACACAAAGCTGAGAGGAAACAAATTTATTTTTAATACAAGACCTTTCAACTTTAAGCCTATTATAACTAAGACTGTTGTATCACTGTGCAGAGCTCTTGCAGCTACTTGTGTTAGTGTAGCATAAACTTGCAAAAGCTATCTGATGAGGTCTCTTGACATAATGGGATTTTATTGCAAAGATTTATTGTGAACCACTGTTTCTTACTTGGGATCCTCTCTGACTATAATTAATGGGGATATTAATACCTTATCTCATGCAAAGGGCATAGGACCAAGCAGTGACATGAATGGGTGGAACTGTAATAGTGGGGGGCAGCTGTTTTCTTGGCATATGATCAGACATGTGCCATGTGAAGAGGTCTTAATGCGGGGTTAGGCCTTCTTAGCTCTTTTATATTTCATTCCTTTGACCCAATAAACCAGTTCAGTTTTTCCCAAGTATGTAGAGCTGCCCTTGACATAAGAGGAAGACAGAAACAGTCATATAAAGGAATATACAGGAGGGTGTATAAAAGAGCAGAGATGAGAGGATGAGATGAGTGCTTTTATTGAGGAAAATGCAATGCAGGAGACTAGATAGATCCAGGAAGGAGGGAAGAGTTGGTGGTTGTAGGCAGGAAGTGGTAGAAAAGAAAAAGATGACTAGGTTTGTGCATGTAGGTAGAGGAGGAGAATGTATTTTTGTCTATCTGGATTAAGGTAAATAAAAAAAAAAAAGGCAAAGGAATATTGCTTTGTATTTTCAGATTACAGAAAATACCTTGTGGCAGTATTCTTTGTTTGATAAGTGTCAATCATGAAATTTTAGTATAAAAATAAAATTATCAGATAAAAGCTCTGTTAAATAAGAATTGAGAGTACATCCCGGTAATTTATGCAGATTAACAATCTATTGTAATTAACCTAAAGAAATACTAGTACTTCAAGGTATGAAACAAAAAAAATCTTTCATCCTTAACTAGGATGCTACTGTTAAAGGGTGTGTGTGTGTGTGTGTGTGTGTGGGGGGGAATATAGCCATGTGAACAATCAACTGATCTCAGCCCTTTGCTTTGGGATTTAATGCGGTAACTGTAAACATAACCCTGAGTTTTGGGACTGGATTTGCTGGTGTCCAGGAAAGAATAAATGCTGATTTGTGCTTTTCCTACTGTCAAGGCATTCATGACGTTTATTGTCCTGTGGATCCACAGATTTCTGTTAAGACTTGAGGTTACAATGCAGCCTTTTTATTAGAACAGCCACAGAGCAGTAACTTGATCTCTCTACAGTATTTTTTTTCCCCTCCTCTCTCCACAAAACTTGTAAGAATTTTGTATCAATGAAACTGTAGGCTCTGTGTCAAATTTGGTTAAGACTGACGAGCAGGTTCAAAATTATTACAGAAGAATGACTGGACTTGCATACATACAAGAGATAGCTACATACAAGAGATAGCGTGTCCTGGTGATCAGGCTGCAAACTGGAATATTTTTAATCATCAATTCATTCTGTTTTAGGATCACAAACTTTGAAATGTTCAGCTATAATTATGCTTATTACAGTATCCCTCCTGGGAAAGGCAAGGGTTTTCTTTCTGAACTTACTGTGAATTTTCATGTCTCAGAATTTTTAGATTTCTTCTGAGTTAAACTTTAATCTGAATTTCAATAAGTTAGAATGTTGTATTTGGGTGTAATACATATATAATGCATTTTACTTGGATTTTTCTACAGTCAAAACTGATCCTCTCCCACCTCTTTTTGGTGGGGAAATTCATATAAATAGTTTCATGAAAAGAAATAAAAGGAGACTTCCCAACTGAGTGAAATTTGCAGGATTGGTCCCTGATTTTTAGAGTATGATTACTACTAATGCTAAATTTGTATGATAATCTCTTCCCATCATGACCCCTCCCTCCAACCCAGATTTTTGGGGGGGAGGGTGTGGAGGGGAGTTTTTATAAGGAACTGCATCTTTTAGCCAAACCAGATGCAAAGTAAAATGGACTGCTGGAAAAGTTATCAAGAGGTAAAATTGTAATAGTCTTGCTGGAAGTGCAGGGGGAAAAAAAAAATCTCTGAAAGTATTGAGAGACTTTTAAATTTCATTTTGCTTATGTTTAAAGTGGAAAGTTAGTAAAAACAAACAAACTACAGAAATCTTGACAATTTCTTCTGTCCACTCATTTTCTTGCCTTGTCTGGCTGTCTGTAGTCACAGTAATGTCCTGAAAAGAAAGTCACGCTATGTTTCAAGAGAGTAGACACTGGACTTTAATACAGCCTTTTACTAATACAAAAAAGATTTTGGGAAAAAATTTGGTTAGGTGACTAATTCTGGCATTTTGTGAGGTGTAATTGAAAATAATCTTTATACAATGAGTAGGATGTGTACATCTTTACTTTATTGCAGGCATTTAAATTGATATGTAAACTTTGCTGATCCTAATATATTTATAGCAAAATTTTTGTATTGTTAAATGTGTACTTAAAAACAATGTAAAGTACTATGGTCTTGGAATTTCTAAATTAAGTAATTTATAAATCCAAAAGCATCTGTAAGCTATTCTTAAACTGGGAAGCAGGAAAGGATGTGAGAAATTCCATCTTGCCTTTTTTTCTTCTCTTTCCTAATTTCTTCAACTCTGCCCCTGCAGCAAGTTCTTTCCTTTCCTGTAATCACGCTTTGTCACTGGGAGCTAATGAATATAGAGACCAGAGGGAGTCAAGCAAGGCCAGGGTGATGGCCCACAGCCTGTGTGTTTGTGGTGAGCAGCTGGCCAGGTAGGACCTATGTTATCCTTCCCACCCGCCCACTTTCCATGCAATAATGAGCCAGGCCAGGAGGAGGGGATGCAGTGTGGCAGCCTCTGCGGCACCAGCAGAGTACAGCATTTCCTATTCGCAAGGAAGCTAAAAGTTTATGATGGTTCCAGAAGAATCTGAAGACTTATGGAAGATAAATCCAGTGGGTATTCCTCAGTACAGAGGAATGACATCCTGCTCAGGTTGTTCCTATGCTGCAAATGGGTAAAGGCGAGGAGAGCATTAGAAAGAAGTCTCATCTGCTTGCCCTGTCCTTATACTTATCTGCAGAGCATGTGCCCTGACAACATTTAGAGAGATGGTGTTGGCCTAGGTGAACATTTGGCCTTAGTATGGCTGTTTTTATGTATGAAGCCCAGGCTTGTTAGCTAGAGTTAGGCTGTCATGGAATTGGGCCGTAAGAAATGTCAAGAAAAAGCAGATCCCTGTATAGGTGGAGGGGTAAGGAAAGGACAAGTGGAAAACTTATCCTTTGGGCAAGTGCAAAACAAAATCTTCCTGAATCATTTCAGACAAAGAACTGTAGAACCAGATTTCACTTGGTAGCACTACTAGCATAGTACTAACAAAAATGATCACAGCTCGGAGAAGTGCTTTCAGTTTCTCATTTCTTCGTTAATACCGATGGCTTCCAGGTAGTCTTGCTTTGATGAATACCTCTGAGAGTGTCAAGGAACAAGAATCTGAGCTGAACATGTGTCAAAAATGTTGCGCTGATGTGAAAAAGGCAAGTGCTGTATTGACATGTGTGCATAGAAGTATAACCTGAAAAGCATTTGAAATAAGTTCTGCTCTGTGTAGCACTAAGTATTATCTGGAGCATGGCGTCTCATTTAGAACACTTAAATTCCGAAAAGATACGGACAAACTAGAGGTAGTTCAGAGAAAAATAATGGGACTGATGAAAGATTTAGAGAATGTGCATAAATGGAAAAGAAGGATGAATTTTATTTAAAGAACAAAGAGGGAGCCACTGTAGTAGTCTTCAGGCAAAAGGTTGTTGAAGAGAGGGAAGGAATAATCTGGTTTCTATATCCATCTATAATCAAAATCAGAAGAAAGAGCAAACCTCTTTCATTTCCCATTTCTTTATTGTGCTTAAGCATATGTGTATCAAACTTGCAACATATGCGTAGTCCTATCAATTTCAGGATATCCTGAAGTTACAAATATGTTTTTGTACCATACTAAATAAAACAGCACTGTTGTCTCTGTGTTGGAGATAGGCCTTTTGCCAGTCTGGTAAATATCAGATTTGTTTCCCCAAAAGAAAATGGCTGAAAAACTTAGTAGCTTGTGGATGTACTGTGTTACTACTTGCGCAAGGAGTTAATGGTCCTGTATCTTCCTCTGGCTCTGAGAAGATGGGCGTCTTTAAGAAAGGAGGGTAGGAACGGCAGTATAACTTTTTTCTATGCGACTTGAGGATAGAGTGCAAGGAAATAAGCAAGACTTGGAAGGAGCATTTTCTCCTCCTCCACTGTACTTTTCAATACTGTTAGAAGCTGATCACTAGCTGCATCCTTTCAACCATTGCTTGTTTCCAGATGATGCATGAACATGTGTACCAGAAGCTGTACATGGTACAATTTGTTTTTGCCAGTCTTCCTTTTTAAAATGTCAACACCTTTTACCCCACATCTATGTATTCAAGTGAGGTTGCAAGTTAGTCTGAATATGTAAATACTAACAGCAAAAAAAAAATAGTCACAACCTTAAGTGCATATTTAATGCTTATGCTATCTTATTTAATTATGCAACTGCATTTTCTTTTCTCAGGAGTCTTTCTTTTCTGTGAACAGAATAGTTTGTGTGAAGCATACTTATACAGAGAAATTAGATTCTGTCCGAAAGAGGCTAAAACAAGTGTGCTGAGGGGAGGAGTTACTTGGTAGGCATTATTAGATTTTTGTGTACTGTCTTCCTTAATTTTAACAAAGTATGGATATCATTTCTGTATAGACTATAAGATTTTAAAACTATACTATACTTTCTCAATTGTAATTACACATTTAAGGGTAACTGGTTATTTTGTATAAAAATAGAGCACATGCCTAACAAACAGATTTTATTGAAATCATAAACATTTCTTATTAATAAATTACAGGCCCTCAATGGCAAGTGAATTAACTGAAGAACAATCTAGTACCGTTCAGAATGTTCTGTGCATATGCTATTACAATGATGATAACACTTACTGGAGTGTGTGTGTGGGGTGTGTGTGTGCCTTTTTTTTTTTTTTTTTTTTTTTTTTTTTTTTTTTTTTTTTTAGTGCAAAGGGTGTATTCCTAACCTGTGAAGGCTAGGATTCACATTGTGAATAATCCCGTGAGTACAGAATTAATTTTTTTCTATGCTTCCCCTATGTTTTGCACCCACCACTCCCCCCCCCCTTTTTTTTTTTAAACCTCACTATTGTTAACTTGTCCATGTAGAATAAATCAGAGAAACCCTCTGTCATAGATCTATCAACTGTATGTAGTAAGTTTCATCTTGTGTATAATGTTAGTAGCTTCTTGCAAAAGAGAATTTGCAGATTACTGAATCTTCTGTTGCCTCAGGCAAAAGACAGACTTCTTAATAATTTCAGTTCTGAAAACAACAGTTAATCGTCTGTGAATTTGAATCTGTTTGTAAAGGTAACTTACACTGCAGTTTTTGAGTATATTGTGGGCAAAACTGCAATTTATACCCTCACAGAGCAGGCATAAATTTTCCTATATTTACCAGGAATCTATTGCTTATATGCAAGGTAAGTCTTGGTGTGTTATTGACTCATTAGTTTTATACGGATTTTTAAAATATGAATGAAAAAGCAGGTGAAATACATACACAAGATGAACAACAGCTATTTCCAATTGTGTTGTAAAATAGTATTGAAACTTGAAGTTGTGTAAGGCTGTCATTTGTCTGATAATACTGAGAATCAAAAGTTATTCAGTGTTACTTTTTGGTTATTGGGACTTTGAGAGTTTTTGACTATGTTACGATTTGGATAAAAAATTGCTTGATTTCTATCAAGCCCAAAATCCACTTGTATTTTTAGCCTAGAAAAATCATGTAACAATACTCTTTACTTCTCAGATATATTTTATTCTAAAATACCAAACCCCCCTACAAATATGAATGTATTGAGCCTTACAAAACAAATGTGCAGGAATCATAACCTCATTACACCTCTATATTCTTTACTATGAACTGGAGATCATTTCACTTATTAAGGGTTGTCCAGCAGATGAGCCTAGGAAGGACTAAAATCTTGTCTTCTAATAGTGACTTCTTCCTTATTTTATGAAACCAGCTACTGAGGCAACATATTATCAGTTTAATATCACTACGGAACTGTTTTTTCAATATACCATTACCTGGTATAACTAGTAAAGAGTTTTTCTCGTTGGGTCAATTGCAGCATTTAGTGTGTTTGGATTTCCTATCTCCAGCTAGTAAAGATGCATCAAAAATGAAATTGGTGGATTCTTGTGTAGTGTTTTGAAAACTTTACATATCATTTTATTACTTCTCAATACTTTTGGATAAATTGTGACTTTGCTTTGTTATAGCTGTTTATTAATGAAATCCTGGTGAATCCAGGGAGATGGTAACATTCTCTGCAGGTTTCACCCCACAGCAACTCAGTAAGTCATAACTTTTTTTTTTTTTTTTAACTATAGCATGTATTTTTTTTTTTCTCTCTAGAGAGAGTTCCTCTCCAGGGTTTCTGCATTGCAACATTTCTTGACCTTTTGCTCTCCACCTGAACTGATGAATGGTTGGATTTGCATCAATACTTTGTTCATAAGTAGCTGGCTTCTGTGGTGCCATCACTTTCCCATGGAATTGGCAGAATGAGTTCAATCTCTAACTCCCATGGTGATCATTATACAAAATCCATTAGCTTGTGGTCTGTGTGAATGGAGTTCACTGTAAAAGCTCTTTCCTGCACTGATATCAGAATATCCTTTTTAAAAGCTATGAATACTTTAGGACTTTTGCAACTGTTAAATATTTCCTTTAAACTTTCTGATTTTTACTGTTAGTGTCAGTGGCTGTGTATGTATTAATTACTATAGGCATTTGGAGCTTTTATGTCACTGGGCAATTGAGGTAAAGCAGAATGAATTTCTCATGTCTTTATTTCAGGTTTTCAGGTTATTTCAGATTGTCCAAAGAAAAATAATAGGGTTTTTTTGTTAAGAAATATGAAAAGACCACATTAAAGTGTGTGTGTGTATTAGAGTGTGATAGAGATAGCCTAGTAAGACTAATGATCACCTGAAATAGTTGTCTTTTGCTTTTGAAGCTTAACCCTTTTGGTCATCAATCAGTCAACAGTGGCAGGTAGTGACCATTAGGTGGATTCATTAACACCCTGCAGCCTTCTTGTACAGGGTGACCCACATCTGTCTTCATTAGAAGTTTGCTAGTTGCCAGTAGTGAACAGATGGGTCATTACTGTCTACATTGCCCTCTGGGCATACCTGGAGGACAGGCAAAGTCATCCTCTACAGGACACAGATGCGTAGTTACTTCACAGAAATGGAACAAAATATTTACAATAACACTAATAACATTAGGCGTTATCCTCAGACTAGCCTGTTTATTTTTGTTGGTTTTATTTTTATTTATTCTGTCTCATGCCATTAAGAACATGAGAGTATGGCTAAAACAGAGACTTTGAATTATTTACGAACACTTCATAAAAATATTAATGTATAACGTAGCAATGCTGAACTATTAATATTTTCATTCAAACTCTACATGTTGATTTCACCATCTCATTTCTTCTTTACAAGCAGAATATTTTCTATGCATCATTCATAATCCTTTTTGCCAGGAGAAGAAAGTAAAAGCATTTTTCCTTATTGAATCAGCATTGCTGTTAACACTGCATGAGTTTAAATCCTCTTTACCACCATGGTTGAACATATTTTGGAAAATGCTACATATTAATTATTCAGTACAGATTGCCTTCTTCCAAAACCTTCTTTCAAAATTTTGGAATAGTTGAGCATGTATTTGGATGGTAGCAGCATTATAATTGGTCTTCCACTTCAATGTTTTCTGGAAAGATTTTTTTTTTAGTCTGAGTTTAATGTAAAGCATTGTTAAATGTGGAGCAAACTGATTTCGGCTAGAAAGCCTGGTTATGGAACTAACTTTTCCCCCACCTTGTTCTCCAGAACGGAACAAGGGCTACATTGTACCGGTGGAGCAGGGCTCCCCTTCCCCTCACCACTTTGAGAAGGCGTTGGTGAATGCCAAACCTAGCCTCCCTCCTACTATCCTGCTCTTTTTGGAGACAGTGATGCTTACATCAATATCAGCTTTTATTGTATAAAGTAAAAATAGGAGACCAATATCTGCTACTCTGTGAGTGTTATTTCTTATGGATTTTCTTGTTGTGTGAGAGGCTGTAATTCACTTCCTTAAAAAGGTACTTAGAATATATTTTTTGAGTTTAATATATGTCAGATTATTGAATTAAAAAAGAAATACAAAATTTTTATAACAAATGCCACCTAGTTCTGTTATGCCATTTGAGAATATGGGGGTTGAATAGTTTGGTATAGCAATGCTAACCCGGATTTATCTCAGTGGCTTTTTATGCCTTGATTAGATGAATTCTAAGCATATCCTTTATTTTAAAAATTATATTTAAAATAATTTTACAAATTTTTTTCAGTGGTGCTTGAAACTTCAGTTGCAGAAATTTAGTATCAAGGCAATAGCTTGAAAATAATCTGAATGGAATTTCACTTGCAAGGCAAAGTAATATGAGTATCATAGGAAATTAGAACAATCCTGTCTACAAACTTGAACTTCCTGTTCTTCTGGGACTTTTTTGTCATGTGTGCATATTTTATGTGATGCTGGCAAGATAGCAGTGGCTTTAACAGATTCTCTCCATCTTTGTTGATCTTGCATTGTTTGTAAGCTCCTTGAGAGATGAACTTCTTGGAGTTAAACCTTCATTTCGATTCTTAAGTTAAAATTTTTTTTTTGAATATGTTATCACTGTCAACCCTACCATAGCTAAGCATATATGAATAGTTCATGGCTTTAAAAAAGAAAAAAGGATATAAGGCCTATACATGTGTCCTGTCATATTTTTTTTTTTTAATGTGTATTTGTGATGTAATACAACCCTTTTCAATCTTCTCTTATTTGGAGCTGGCTTAAGGAATTCCTGCCTCTCTTCCCCATTACCCTCCCTCATTCTCAGTATGTTATTGTGCTATGGAACTGATGGGATGCAAAATCAAAATTGTAGTTTAGGAGTGGGAAAAAGCAGTGGAAGGGCAAAGCAAGCATATTGTTAATCTGTGGTCTCATTTGAGCTGCAGCAAGTGCTCAGCTCGCTTTCCTCCAAGAGTGTAATGTCTGCAGTAGCCTAATTTTTAGGGAATCATTACATATTTTTTTATTAGCTGTTTAATTTAGGTATCCCTTTATTTAAAAAGAAAAAAAAAAGTGCATCCTGACTGTCTGCCCCCTTCAATATGATTGGATGCTGTGCAGCTTGAGATGAAGACAGCTTTTTTCCACTTCAGTCATCTTTGTAGATGGGTAGGAGAAACATTAGAGGTGGTTGGTGTCATATCCTCTTTTACAGACTTGAGTCAGTCAGTGCAAGTGATAATTTTCTGATTGGCTGCGGTCCGTTTGGGACTTGCTGCGTAGCACTCTCTTTACATTGAAAGAGAGAATTTCTTAAAATAGAAATTTCATCCATCAAAAATTCCATATACGGAAACACATTTTACATCCTCAAAAGGGTTAATAGAAAACCAAACACAGGGTCATTAGAGATGTCTTCTAAATAAATATTGCCTATATCAAATTCAGGAGCAGTATCAATTTTAATGGAATTTGCCTTACTGGACAAAGCTTACCCTTGATATAAGCATAATTATAATAAACTTTAGACTTTAGTTTTTATAATAAAAGAGTTTTTGTTTCTTTGCTTCTCATAATAAGTTGAACTCATATCCACTTGGAAGCTGTTTGCTGTGTTTTAAGTGCGGTGCAAGACTAAACTTTCAGTGCAGCTTAGCTCTCAACTTCCTGTTAAATGGGGGTTGGTAGAAAGGACAAGAGCAAGTAGTAGCTTTGTGTTCTTGGCTGTAAATAGTGTTTTCTTTTTTTTTCCCCCTCCCTGGGGGAAGGTGTAAGGCTGTAATGCCATAGAAGCTACTGTTTCTCTGTTCATAATTTAGAACAGATAATAATTTTGTCCAGTTCCTTTTCTACTGGATTGAGAGAACTTTTTTCCATGTTTCTAGATGACCTGGATTTCTTTTACCAGACTTCTGTGAAACTTTTCCAGTAACAGAATGTTCATTCCTTGTGGATGTGTAAATACATTTTTCTGTTGTGAGTGATGTGACATTTGAAGTAGCATTTAAAGGCAAACATGCTTTGGAACTAAAATTGTATAGTACTAGTGCTTGCTTGTGCCAGTTTTAGTAAAAAACAAAAACTATTATTCTAGGAACTTGTGACCTTGTCCCCTGGAAAGGTTACATTTCATGTATGAGGAATTGTCTATTATTTAAAAAAGCCATCTTTGGTTAAAAAATAGAACACATTTTGTTACCAGAATAAATTTTATATGTTTAGTGAAGAATACCATTAGTGAGGTTGTCAGAAATAATATACTCATGAATGATAAAACTATAACTTTTGAAGTTTTATGTACAATAGATGAATTGGACAGCAAACAAAATACATGCTTTCTACTTGCAGTAGGGATGATTTATGACAGCTAATTCTACTTGGCACATGAAAGGGAGCATTAATAGTTTGTCTTGTGGGAAGTGCAATACCTTGCTGCTGTTGCTATATTTTGTCAGTTTTTTTGCTTGAGATACACTTTGCTGTTGTGCATGATAAAAAGGTGGCAGAAGCTTGTTGCTTTGACTTAAGGAAAGTACTAAAATTTATTGATCCTCTCAGTTTTTGAGAAATAGCATACTGTATTAGCATGTTCTATGTATTTACAATCTTAGCTTACCCAGCAGTAAAGATCACATTCAGCACCTATCTAGAATATTTGCATTTATTTACATTGTTTACCGAAGCCATTAAAATAGTCTGAGAAGCATTCATTTAAGATTGCCCAGGTAACCTCAGTATGGTCTTGTTGCAACTATAATTTGTGATACAATTTTTAATTGCATGATGATGTATTTTCCACAGGATCTCTCACCTTAGGATGTAGAATAGGCAGTTTTCACTGAATGAATAGTTTTTTTATTTTTTTTCTTTCTCATTCTGTGTGAACCCCATGCTATATATTTCACATCCTCTTTGCCGTGTTCTGAAATGAAGGTGATTAATTTCCTTTCTAGTGTTCATATTCTGCTGCTCATTGTAGTTTTTTTAACCTCTTTACAAGCATAAAATGCATCTTCTTTCATTGACTCCTAGTCATATTCAGTCTTGCTGCTGCTGTCCTCTGTTCATTTTTTGGTAGCTTACCTTACACCTTTTTCATTGTTACACCCATCTTTTGTGCCTCTCTAGTCTTTGGCGCTCTCCCTCCTCCAAAACTATAATTTATATATATATATATTTTTTTTTTCATTTTTTTTTACAACAGCTTTTCTAATATAGACCAAAATTACATGAGTGATTTTCATTCTGCTGTTAAATTATGGATATGTGAAAATGGGTATGCCCTTGTGAAACTTCTGAACGTTACTTAAAAGCACTAACTCTGTGTAATGATATATTAATATCGCTAGAAAGGAGGACAGTGGTTTGCTACTTCATTGAAAATACAAACAATTTTGGGTTTAGCACCTGAAAACTGAGTATGGTAGTTCAGACTGAGGAACAGTAGAGTGATGAACACTTTGCAGTGGCTTTATAACCACATGTTCAAACAGAGTTATCCTTCAGTGTTTAACAAATTGAAAAATCATACATTCTGTAAAGAAATCTGTATCTGACAAATGATAACAGTGATTTTAAATGGCTATTTGATACAGTTATGTTAGTTATGTGTTTAGATCACCAAAACATTTTTTATGCATTATGTTTTTAGAATTAACAACAGGATTTACTCTCCTATTTATTTTATTTTATTTTTTTAAGGCTACATTTTTCATTTGTATCAAGAGATTACTTGAAAAACATATGTGGGGATTCAGAGGCAAAATAAAGGCTTTGTAATGACAGTTGAGATAATCTGAAGAGCATCAGTATTAACAGTAAAATTGTGCTGAACATAATTACTAAAGACTAACACATTATACGTTAATGAATTTTCTGTTGCCTCCTAAATAGTAGACCATAGTCATTTTCAGATAGTGATTATTCAGAGACAAGTTGTCCAATGATTTTTTGTTATCTTAGACATTGGTATTTGTCAGCTTATACAAGTACCTGTCCATAAGACCTCCTGGAAAAGATTTTTGTCATATGAATACTCTTTGCTGTTGCCTAATTTCTTTTATCATTTCACCAGGTTCCTTCTTGGATTTTCTTGATTGACACTAATGGCACTTGCATGTTCAAAAGAGCTACCACTGTCATGTTTGTGTCTGATCTGCCACTAGTCAGTGGTAGGTTTTTTTTGTTTTTTTTTTTGTAGAGAAATGTGTTTCAAGATATTGGTGTTCTTGATGTATTCATACTATTGTTACATGTGGCACTTTGCCCATTTTTACCATTTTGTGTTGCATTATGGTCTGATTCAGACTTCCTTCTCTTAAATGAGGAAAAAAGCTGTATCAGCTTCCTGAAAATTCTTAGATCTGCATAAAAATGTTCTGTATTTAAATATTCTCCAGACAAAAATGACCTGAATCTGCACAAGGACAGTCTATTTCAGTTCAGGTTTCTTATATATTGGACTTATGGTATAGTATTCTCAAGATGTCTGGTAGACTAGATCACATCTCCTGCCAGTGATGGTATTGACTAGTCTTGTTTGGTCACCTCCTCCCACTGTCCCATCCCTTATCCTTGAAGATAGCTATTGTTTGTACTGTCCTATTGAGACCATCATGTGGGAATCATGTTCTGTTTTTAACCTTGTCCAGGTTTGAACTGCCCCCCCCCCTTTTTTTTTAATGTGTTGGACTTGGAAAATCAAATTATTCTCAAGCAAGCTTCTAATTGATTTTCTGTGACCTGAATTTTCACAGCTAACCTTTCAAGTTGAGAAGTCCATGTGCTGAAAGATACTGTCAAGCAAAATGAACTTCACATGAATATATCCTTTTTAAATCTTCCCAAGCACAGAATTATTGGCCTGGAAGTTTATTAATTCTTTTTGCACCTCTCAATCAACTCCATTTTTTTAAAGTGCAACATTTTTACTCTTGGATCTTAAATAAACCACCATGCAAAATAAAAGGCTTTAGCATTTTTTGTGGAGAAACCTATGACTTTGTTCTTCTCTGCAGTGTTAAGTGTGACAGCAAGTACAGTGGTCTATCCATCAGGTTCATGATGAAATTTTATTCAAGCACCAATAATTAAGTATGTTTTCTTCACAGGAATACAAATGCTAGTAATAGTGTATCTACACACTTTTTATTCCATTTACAATATGGCATTAGAAATATTAACTGAACAGCATCAGTAAAAGTATAATTTTGCTGATAAATTAATGCTGCTTTGTAGATCATTCAGTGTGGCTGCTTGGGCTTCTTTTCTTTGGATTATCTTTTCAGCTTTCTTTCAACAGATAGTGGGGTGACCTTTTAAGACAGCTATTTATTCATTGGAAGTGGAGGCATATTATTCCCTTTAATGAAAAGAATTTATGAGAATTTGTACTTGGCAATCGCTGGTACCAAAGTGGGGTCAGTACAGTGTGAAGTACTGTCTAATGTAACATCTGTAATAGCACAAAATTACAGATTATTTCCTCACTTTTAAAAGGTATTTTTATTAATCTTGCTATTAATGTAGTTTTAAAGCCATACTCTATCGTGTACCTATATAGATTCTAACGGAGACTATGCCTGATGAAAGGGTTTCTCTGTGAAAAATCATCAGGGAAGAAGAATGTTGCGGGGAGAGTTCCTGAGGTTTTGTTATGGGCTCAGTGTGATAGGAAGAAAGACACATCACTGCAGATTTGATATCAGTTATAAGCCTTTATTGGGTGGCTTGATTAAACATAAAAAGTATGCAAGGAAATAATTTCCTTTAGTAGGATCTTTCAGAATTAATGTTACTTCAAAACTTATGCATTTTCATGCCTGATGTTTATATACCTTAAATACAGATCAGCAAATTTGACTCTTTTAAAAAGATTGCTATAATTTAGTATCATTAACTGTTTTCAGCATGATAGTAATTAGAATATGCAAGCTAGCTGCATGAAATGAAATTCATTTGACTAAAGCAATGTTGATATGAGGTAATATTGATGTAGTACTCCTTTATATTATTTGTCAAGAGGAGGTTAAGTTTATCATATAAAGAAATCTTACTAAAAGTAAGATATCTGATATCTGTAACTACATTGTGCTAAGGCTTCTCAGAAACTGGAAGACAGAAGGCCAAGAAACATCTGAGAGATGTGAGACTAATTTACCAAATCTGTGTCACTTCTAAACCTTCAGTCCGATTTGGGAGGAGGGGAGGTTTTGATCAATTTATCTTTAAACCTTTTGTTTCAGGAAAGTGGAGATAGGAAAGTGGTATTAATCTATTTTTGCCACTTTTATCTCACACTAAGTGCAGCTCAGTTGCTCCCCATCTAAACAGAGCTAGCTAAACTGTACTGTCTTGTGATCGGAGGGTACACCTAGCTGGACATAAGTGAGGTGTTCCCTACTTGTTGCCCTAGGAGTCAAAAAATATTTTTGTGTAGCACTTGCTGGATTTACATTAATATGGGAGAAATATGAGAAAGATGCTTACTATCAAGAGAGTGAGAGTGGACATTTAATGTAGGCTTTTTAAGGTCCAGAAAAACTGTTCAGATGTAGCAGCTTTATAATGGTTGGAACTTGGATTTAATGTAGGCGAGCTAAGTACTGTATCTGATCCTTATTGAATCAGTAGGAAAAGTTCCATTCCTTAATGGAAGTTGGGCTGCCTCCTGTTTATTTAATGTGTCTTTAAAAAACCAACAATAAAGCCCCCAACCCCTCCCCCCAAAACCCCCAAACAGCAACAGAACAAATCACTCTTGAGTATTCTAATACCGTAAGACTTGCACAATGCATTTGTAAACTAATGATTTACAGAAATTAGCATACTATTTGGAAAAAAATTTAGGAATACTGTCTCCTTCAAGGACAAGTGTAGACTGAATGATGGAAGGCTCAGTTGTTTACGATCGCTGAAAATGCAATGAATGATGATGCTTCAGATGTGAGCTTTGCTCTGTTCAATGCACAAAATAAATGCAAGGAGAGAGGAACCTGCAAAAAGCCTGTTGTATGTGCACATTGTGTACATGAAAACATCAGGAGTTTGTTTTATATTTATAAATGCCACCAGTTTTCAGGTTCTGGGCTTTGGTGTATCAGGCAGGAAATGGAAAAACTAAGTAGACTGTCATATGGGAAGTGTTAATCTTTGTAACTGATGGCCAAGTTGTAGATTTAGCCAAGTTCAAGTCCAGAAAAAAATCCATTGAAGTAATTAGACTTTTTGGATCTATATGGCCATGAGAGAAGGATCATGATGATGTGCAGCTTCATTTGTCAGTTACTTTAAAAACTAAATTGTGTAGGTGTCCTGCAGAAATAATATTGTAGGCTTAAATAATAAAGTTTCTGTTGTGAAGTGTGAAAGTGCTAATTAGTTAGTTAATGGTATCTGCAAAAAGGCAGAAGACTGAACAAAACTTTCAGCACTATAATATTGAACCCAGACTCTGTTCTGAGATATGCTTGTGTAAATATGGTGTAAATATGTTGAAAGGTTGCTGAAAAAAGTGAAAGGAGTTCAGAAATAATCATGTATTTGAAAGCTTTTCTGAACCCCAGCTCTTTCAGAGTACAAACCTACAAAGGTATGTTTGAGCTGTGTGTGGGGAAAAATGCTCGCAACTGCTGTGCAATTTAACTTCATCCTATGTGTAGTGCATCTCATTTGAGCCACTACAAATAGACACAGGGTATAAATAGAAGAATAGTTCACAGGGTGCAAGTGGGTTTTGGGATCAGGATTTTGTTTTAGTATATTTATTAATACTTAAGGACAACTAAACTGTTAGTACTTTAGAGCTTTAAAAACACTTCTCCCATCAGCAGAAGCTCCAACAAAGTTTCTGAAGTAAGCTTAATGTAGTTTTTTTCTTTTGTCTGTATTTGTATTTATATACTTTTCAGCAACAGTTCAACTGTACCTGGCACTGACATTGTCTTGAGCTGAATTACATTTTTTAGTATAGAAAGTATTAAAGGCTTACAGAGTTTGTTTAAAAATTCTTAATACTGAAACTCACATTTGCCTGTTTTTAAGAAGAAAATTACAGAATTTCAATTTCCAGTTCTGTTAATGTAATATATTTTGGGAACCATAAATATATGCCACAATAAAGACTTCCATGCCTTAAAAGTAAGACTAATGTATTAAAATCTCAATGATTGGTGAGACATTTTCAAAACTTAGAATGTGCTTTTATAGCTTTGAATCTGATCACTCCATCTTCACTGTTGGCATTTTGCTTTTTCCCCTAGTATTTACAAAATTATTGTTCCATCTTGCCCGTAACAAATATTTCAAGAAATAAAATATAGTTGACTATACAAATTTCCATTGGACTTCTATATTGATTGACCTTTATATTGATAATGAAAATCTGTTTTTATTAATAAAGCACATTGCAATCTTGAAAATTGTCAGTAATGCATCTGATGTGATTTATTAACATAACAAAATTATTTGTGTGAGTGTCATAGTCCTTTTTAGCTTAAAATCTTTGAAAAGTATATTCTGACTGTAAATGAACTTGGAAATTGTACGAAGACTACAGTTTTATACAATTTATTTATTTTTCTTCAGTTTCTCAGAGCGGTCAGAATAATTTGTTGCTTGGCTGAAGTTCATCATTCTTAGTTTTTGCCCACAGGAATATGGGTTGAGTAGCGTGTGACTGTGCATTTAAAATAACATCTGCAATCTGTGTGCTATGGTATTTTGCTGTGTTTAGAACCTTTGGGCTTGCTGATTTCTTTTAGTTTTAAAGATAGGTTTTACTTCGATGTCTTTTGAGCCATCAATATTTTACATAAGGAAGTTTTAAAGAACCTTAAGACTTCCCTGTTAAATTGGAGGGAATAAATTTCAATTTGAAATCAGTACTGTCCTGTAATCCTGAAACTTAATTAAATAGACCTTAAAGAAATCCACTTAGCAAATCTCTAAGATACAGTAGCAGGCTGGAATTTTCAAAGCAGTTTGAGGGCTATGTGCCAATGGGAGTTGAGCATCTGATTCCCTTGGGTTACTTTAAAACCCCAGCATTAGTGATCCTGTTTTTCATTTCTCTCCCCTCCCTCCCTCCCCCCTGCCCCCCCCGTCAAATATTGACTAAATTCTTTGTGAAAGAAGTAAACAAATTTGTGATACTTTTGTGTTAATAGCAAGTGATTCTAAAATCCAAAGCTTTCCAATATTTGAAGAGATCTGATGAGGGAACAGGTATCTCAGCTTTCAGCTATTTCTTATTAATTATCTATTCCATATTTAAATCAAAATAAAGGTTCTGCATATGCAAACTAGTTGTTTTCTTAGTTTAGTTTAAACTTATCTATAGAGGAAATGCTGAACCACAAAATTGAAGTTGTGGAAAGCATGGTGCTATTTAATTTCTGTGCTTTCTCTTTCCAGCCCTATTATTTTTCATATTGATCCTTAGTAGGATTTGTCTAACATTTTCCCTGTACTTGCTTACTGACAAATTAACTGAAGTTCAGTTCTCCTTCAGGTAGGAGAAGCTAAAAATGATCCAAATATTCTTGTTTTTAGGAAATAACTGTGTTATATGTTGACTTTGTCAGCAGTGCTAGTTCAAGCAAGAAGCTCCCATGTTTTCCCCAGCTTTGTCGCTCATTCCTGGCCCTATGCTGTGGCTGGTCACCTCATTGCTTGCCTGACCTGTTAGCAGCTTACTGAGCAGGGGGCTTGGAGCTTGCAAACTATCAGCAGGACTCGAATTGTCCCTCAGCCTCCCAGGCAAGGAGGAGCTGTGTCAGGAGCCAGGGGCTCACAAAGTCCTCGTGAGTGTGGAAGTAGAGGTTATCCCAGATGGTCCCTGCATGGCTTCCTCTTGTTGGAGAGACTTTCTTAGGATAAAGAGTTCCTCTGTCCTCATCAGGCTTGGAGGAGCCGGGTGTCCTGAAAGTCCTGGCTGCTGTAAACTGTAATAGAGATAATAGCTGGCTGTAATAGATGATGTCTTCTCTGTGATAAAATGACTAAACTGCTGTTAAATAGCTTTATATGTGTCAGCGGGAGTATTTTGTTAAACAGGCTTAAGCATCTATGTATATATTTGTCTTTACTATATTGGATCAATGTCTTGTTGAAGTATTTGTTTATGTTCTTGGGGAGGAAATAAAGGTCTTCTGGATATCCTGTAAACCAGACTGTTTCAGCAATCTGTTTTGTTTAGGTTTAGGATTATAATCTGCTTCAGGGCTCCTGCTTCTTCCTCAAAATAGGCAGGAAAATGCTTTAATATATGAATGAGGTTATTAAACGTTTACTTCAGTGATCCATATGTAGATATTAGAGATTCTTAGATGCAGGACAGTGTAGATATACAGAACACTTTTCTGTTATGCAAAATAAATATATTGTATTATAATTAATGGTTTAAATGGTTCGATGTGCTTGCACTTCCAAAATACACAGCAACACTTTCTGTAAGAAAAAAATCATTCAAGTAGGAGCACTGGTATGACTGCTTTATTTGTGTTTCTACCACTGATTATAATTCTCTTTATAGGTTTCTGTGAATCATTAAGAAAGTTGTAAGCAAAAGCTGCAGTTTCTCTCATGTTTTCCTTGTTTTACACCATAGAATAAAAATAGACAGTTTGTGAACTCTCAGCAACCCTGTAACTGATAATGAATGTAATTGTATGCTTAAATAGTCCTAAATTTGTTTCTGATCTGCATTCCCACCCATTCTAGACTAGAAAATATTCTGATGCTAACAATATAAAATAATTTAAGTAGTCTGTTTCATGATAAATGGTTCAGTGAGACAGATTGTGTTGTAATGATACCAGTTTAATGAAAGGGTAGAAATATGAGAATGATAATTAAAATCTGTCAAACTTATTAATTGTAATCATATCTTTTTATAGCAGAGTTGCTTGGCACAAAATTAATTCTTGCCTACCGTAGTGAATAATGTACATAGTGCAGTTTTCTGTACTTTAAAAAAAAAATAAAAGATAGTAAATTAATTGTAGTATAAATAGATCTTACTAGACAGATTATAGTAAGAATGCATACTACCAAAAGATAACATACTGATCACTAAAATATAGCAAAATAATTGATATATCAGAATTTTATCATAAACAGACACAATGTTATAAATCGATTAACAGACGTTTATCATCATATACTGAAACATCCTATTATCTCCTAGAATTTTGAAATTCCATCCTCTTCCTAGACCTTATATGTACCCTAAGCAAAAAATAATTGATTGAAATAATAATTTTTTTCCTGAGCAGGCTGAGATCACATTAAGTGTCTAATATAACAATGTGTTTTGCACAGCCATGCAGACTTTGCTCTGTGTAAAGTTAGTACACTTCTGGAATTTCAAAATGGAGAAAAACTTATTTTTTACTTGGTGTTTGATTGTTGCTAGTGTTTGATTGTTGCTGGTTTTATTGAATAATTGTGACTTGTTTTTGTTCTGAGTTTTTTTATTCCAGATATATCATTTTAAGCACAATGTCTTTCATTTTACTGTTGCAGATCAACTCCAAATTGTTTCTCTGTCCTCTTTAGCCATGTAAGATCTTTGTAGCGTGCTTGCTTGACCTAAAGCTGTTTGCTTTTAATTAATTCCTGGTTTTGATGATATAGGACTGGTCTTTTTCTTTTTATGAAATACAGAACGCATAGTAACTCAGGTTAATGTAAGTTTACATTACAATTGCATGAAAAAGTTTTGCAGATTCATCTTACAGAACTGAAGAGATTTTGCAATGAGTGTACTAAGAATTAGGCCATCAACCATTAGTTATTGCTCACTAGAAAGAGTACTACATATGGATGTCACAGTCATTAACTGAGTGGAGTCTTGTGCTCTAATAGCAATGTTTCCTGCTATTGAACAGACGATGCTATAGTAATTCAGGGAAAAGCTGAGCATACCAAAACTATTTTAAAGAACAAACTTTAAATTGTACTTAAGTATAATTTAGCATACGTTTTCTATAAGAGGAAGCACTTGTATTTATGCTCTCACTTCCATAGACTCTGAAAACGTTGATGGTCATAGCAATGATTTAGAAATGTCTCTGCATGTCAATAACCTGTCAGCATGCCAGACAGACACTGGTTATTCAATGTGAAGAATTTCTGCATCAATTTCTTCAACCTGCCCTGCACAATTCTTTTCTATAAATTATGTCATGAAATGCCGTTTGTTATTGCAGAAGTTTGTATTATAACTCAGAATGGAATTGGTTAGAAAAATTATCCTTTTATTTCATGTTCAAGTACAGAGATTTAGTATTTATTTTGTTATGTTTATATTCTAACAAAACAAGCAGCACTCTTTTCCAGGATTACCATCTTTAACCTGACCTTGTTTTCTCCAAGATAAAGCAGATTCATGCAAGCTATACATAGTCTTTAATGCAAATTTTGCATGAGCAAGAATATCAAATTTATTTTCTTGGTTCACATAGGGTCATATAGCATACTTCTGTTTGCACTGTGAAATGGAAATGAATGGTGCCTCATTTGAGTACTTTGAACTGTGGAGGAGACACAAGAAAACTGAACAACTTCCCACAAAATCTTAGTGATGCTGTAAAGCATTCAAATAATGGACTTAAACCACAAACTGAAAAATGTTAATTGAATTCTATAATATTTTTGTGGTTAGATTTGTAAATTAAAAAAAACAAAAAAAACAATTGATTTAGTTGGTAACGTATTTAAAAACTTCTAATGTGTTGCCTGTGGCAAAGGTACCAAGCTCCTCTGGAGAATAACATGGTTGTGGAATATCCTTTTATAAGATCTTGGAGCAATCTCAAGTCACCTCCGCCAACTGCCTGAGCAGCTGGCCGGTTAGTAGTTCATTTGTATCTACTTTAAAATGAAATGTACGTAAGGGTTCACTCTTAACACCACCTAAAATTGATTCATACATGTAAGCAGTTGCTCGCTTACACATATTTATAGATATTTGTATAACACAAATGATGTTTTTTCAGGGTTTTCCAGGACCTGGACAATATGAAATCGAAAGTCAGTTTCAGAAGAGTAAAAATACGGTACAGAAGGGAAAAAAATTTCTATACGCTCCTTTTCTTTCACAGTCCAAAGTAAGCCCCCATACTTTTTTCTCTTTATGTATTAGAATAAGGTGAAGAATAAAGCAATAAGGTAACTGACAAGAAATAATAATTGTAGGGTGTTCTGTGACTGCTTAATTGTTTCTGTGTGTGTTTCTGCATTGCTTAGTCTAATTGTTGATGATTGAGATATATATGAATACACCACAGACAAACATTTTAATGGACTCAAATAGGTGTTTATGGAAGTGAGAGTGTGTGTTTGTGTAAAATGTGTTTAGGTTTGAAAGCTCTTGGGTAAATGAGAGAACTGAGTTTTGCTTTATTCCATATGCAATACATGGAGGAGGGTTCACAGACATATCAGTGGTTATGGATTTCATTCAAGTAATGCTTAATACTTAGGTGTGTGCTCTGAAAGGATAATGGTGGAAATAAGTGAGATCTTTTTTTAAGGTGTGTAGACCAGTACAACTTATAGCATGTATACGCTAAACTGGGTACTGTCATGTCTTTAAGGAAGATTTTCACTGAACGATAGGTCAGGTGTTGGATTCTGTCATGTCTGACGTGTTTACTCTCTTTCTGAAGCATAAGATGTTTAAAAGTAGTTTTAGTATTTTTATAATATGCATATGTCGCTAAGCTAAGTAATGGCTTTCAGCTGTTAGTGATCCAAGGTGACATTTTCATGATGCTATGACCAAATGTGAAAAACTATTTTTAAAATTATCAGGAAATAATCAAAAAATATGAAGCTGACAATATGCATTACACTCTAGTATAGTCTTCGAACAAATCTCTCCTTCTCATCTCTCCTTCCATTATTGCTCCAAAGGCCTCCTTTTCTCCCATCTGTATTTGTTATCTTAAGAAGCATTTAGGACAAAAACTAATTTTGTTTCTATCAGACTATCTTTCTGTTTTTTAGTCTCACTAATAATGTATTCTGAAACTACAGCTGAATAAGCCTTTTTCTGGTTCTTGAACACTTTCAGGAAACTTCTCTTCAGTAATTTACTGGTTTGGTTTATCAAGGCAATTTCTTCTTTTCTCACAATTTATATTCAGCTAATATTTGCTGTATCATTTTTACTTTGTTGATTTTTACTTTGATTTTAATTTTTAATTCCCAAATAATTCATATGTCATAGTTGTATAAGAACCAGGCTTTAAGTAGGTTATAGCTTCCAAATTTTAGCCAATAATATATATTTTTTCCTCTGTTCTATACTTCAGAAGCTTTTATTTTCTGAAAATATTTTCTGAATTTTTTTCATGAGGAAAAAAATGCCAGGTTGGATGTTCAAATGAAACTGTCTAAAAACAAGCGTCTAAGTTGTTTTACCTGTTTTGTCAGTGATGGTGAGCACAAGTGAGTGCAAGTAAACTTGTGGTTTGCACTGGTGACTGGAAAGTGATTTCATTGCATAATATCAGTTTTAAGTCCTGTGGTTTGAATAAGATTTTAAAAGCCATGTGAATTAGCAATACATTGCCTTTCAGTGTGACTTGTGTATTGCTTGGACTGTGCTAGTAAATACAGTAGGCCAGGGACTGCGCTCTATACCACGGATTAATCTCTGGGCCCAGGGCCAACTGGCATGACATAGCTCACGTCCACGCAGTTAAATTTGTTTACCCAAAAGACAAAGCGGCCATATGCAAATAGTCAGATGGGAATGATCTCTGGCCTGCGCTCGCCCTCAGAGGTGTAGGCTTTCTCTCAAGAATGCTAGTTGACTTGGGCTGAAAATGGTATTGCTTTCAATTAAAGAGTAGGGAAGATCTCATACCAGTGCTCAGGACTGTGCCCTGATCCTGCATAGTTCATTAGTATAGACGCATATTAGACATTCTGATAATTTTTACCCTCTGTGTTCAACTTTCTGAACATACAGACCTACCTCAGTTTCATTTCAACTTCGGTGTGACCTGAGCCTGAACAGTTGTAATATGGTCAGTTACTGACTTGACCATTACCTGTAATTTAATCTTTTCCGGTAAAAACATTAAGTGCCAAGGGTATCTGAAGATAGTTTGAATGAGACCTTAGAATGATCTCCTTTATGTTCTTTATGGACCATAGATATTTCATGCTGTTAAAGAAGTGGGTCTACCATGGTGTACTTACCCAATATTTCCCATTCTTTTTCGCTTTATTGTTTTGTACTAGTTGGTTGGTGGTATGGCTGTATGTAAGTATCAGAGTATAAAAAACTCTTTGATTTCTGCACTGCTGCTGTATACAATATGCTCAGTATATAGAGACAGCAATGATGTAAATTGCTAATGGAAAGGCATAATTTTTCAAAGGAAGGCATGTCTTTGAAAACATGTCTGTATCTACATCATGAATGCATGGGCTGACTGAATAAGCATTTTGTGTATTGTCAGCTATTCATATGGCTATGTATTTGTGCACATGCATACTATTTGTACAAACAAATTCACAGTTAATAGATCAGGGTTGAAAATCACTCCTATGTGATCAGAAAGATTCAAGGTGGTAGCTGCCACTATTTCTAAATTACATTCATTACAAAAGAAAGAAATACCGTAAATGTACTGTACTGATGTAAGCACTTTATGTAGTTTCTGAATGAGCTGTAGGCTGTCATTGGCATATTCTTTTCCCTCGTGCTTCACTAGAGTTTTCTACCTGTGAGATCAATCACACCAGCTCCTGGCACATATAATGAACCACACACGGCTCTTGAGTCCTTGAACAGAACATCGGGAATGAAAAAGATCCTGTTTGGTCAAACTGCTGTTCGATTTACTCAAGACTCCAGGCTAGAAAAAACACCAGGTTTGCAATTAATCCAAATACTGCTGATATCCAGATTACATAACCTAATTTTAATAAGGTGGATATTGTTGAACATGAGCAATTAATCATGTAATTGAAAGTACAGTAAATATGAAATTAATTTGAAATGAAAATACTCTAAGAATTAGAGAAAATGTACATATCAAAGACTAAGCTATTTATACTAGATTTTGGCCAAAGGGATGCAAATGTGGTCTCTAGCTCACCAATTTTGGGGGGTTTCTAAGAAATGTGAACACAACTTATCTATGATAAATACAAACTAATTTATAATAGTATGGTCTGTTTACTTCATTTATAGGATTCCTACTTAAGTAAAAAGCAATGTAAATGACATCTGTGGATGTTGGTTCTTCCGTCCTCTCCCTCCCATTTTGGGCTAGTGTTAAATAAGGCTATTTCTTCAAAATACAGGCTCTATAGTTAGCTATCAACAAAACAACAAAGATGCAATCTTTTCATGGAAAGTGTGGTTTTGCTGAGGTCAATATGTACTCTATTAATTATGTTTTCACCCTGTTGGCAAGATTATATCTCACACCAGTTTAGTAGTGATACGTATCTTAATTTATTATCCTCACTCTAGTGCTTTAGGTAAGGTAGACATACTGACCTTCTTCTAGAGGTTTAGGGTAAATTGTACCTGATGTGAAACGATTTTGTGTCTTTGGCTTTTCTTCAGATATTTTCATTCTTGCCTTTCAAATGTTCTGTGAGCAGAATGCAGTGGAGACCTTAACACTACACTGATTATCATCTGGCAAATATGTATATTCAGGTGTATATATAAAGAATAGGTACATCCTGAAATTACACCTATACCCAGTATTTCAATTTATTTGAATAGCTAAATAATATTACCTTTATTATGCAGAAACAGCTGTACTCTAGTTGAGGGTGTATTACACAGTTCAGTATTCTGTCTGCAGACATTGGTCTACTTTGTATGCTGCGGTTTGAATGTATTAATGGAAGGGCAAGTGGTAGAATGTATTTCTAAAAGGCACATTCACGTAGCACACTGCTTTATGGTTGCTGCATGGTTAGGTAAAGTTAGGTGACTGTTGCCATACCAGTTCTTTTCAGTCATCTGATGTGACCGGGCACTTTAAACAGAGACTTTGTGTCCTCTGTAGCTTTTTTGCATTTCCTTCTCTTTGTTTTGTTCTCAGGTGCTTGCACATCATGCTAATCATCTGCAACTCAGTGGTTTCCGGGAAGCTTACTTTTTGGCTCTGCTTGACATATGTGATGGTTGTGTTTTATTCACTGACTTGCAGGCCAGTTGTCTATGCCTTCTAGGTGAGAGATGTGTACCCCACAGCTATTTATTACACAGTCACTTAAGCCCTGCACTAAAAAGGAGGAGATATTAAAAAATAAGTGTCATCCCCAGCTCTCATCGCTCACCCAGTCTCAGACCATGAACAGAATGTGAGGCATCGCCCTTAACACTTTTTACATTTTCAGTGACAAATTGCATGAGCAAGCCATTACCTCAAGAGACTGACCAGTGTTTTGTTTGGTTTTGGTTTTGGGGTGATGGTTCTGAGACTTGGTTGCTAATGGTAATTACTGAGACTTAAGAGACCACATGTTTAAGTTTTTGACATAAAAACTCTTGTCTGATTCTTCTGAATAATGTTGAAGACAAATTTAGAAGGTGATACTGATTCTTTCTATTTTTATCAGCACTGCTGAGGATAAAGTCTGAACCCCTCTCTCCTTTACCATTGACAGAAATTAATTTTGAAATAGTTTTTAAGCTCAGCTGTCAACTTCTTACTAGCGATCCCTTAAAGTATACCTGGAGCCATATGCTTGGCCTCTTCCACTGAGCATAGCTGTATATCACATTAGATGTTTCAGTTCTCAACGCAATCATTAGAGATTACCCAGTACAATTTGCCTCCCTGCTATCCTGTGACTATCTGTCTAAATCTTTTATTAGATTCCTCTCACATAAGCCTGCTTCGACACAAAGAAAAATCTCCATTGTTATTCAAGTCTCTACAGTCATTTCCCCTCTACCAATGGGGAATGGGGAAGTTTACACAACAACTATCTTTTTCAGACCATAATGAAAAAGAGGAGGGCAGCCCATATTGGACTTGGACCTATGATGTTTCAGTATAACTATGACTTCAGTGACAGCAAAAGACCTTTTAATCTCCAGACATCTTTCGAACAATGAAACACCCGATTCAGCACTTACGTGGTCATTGTATCCCCATGATGAAGTCTTTCGTGTCTATTAGGCATTGTAATAAAATCATTATGATGCCTTGTTAAAGGCTTACAAGATTGTCTTCAGATCTGTTACTGAGAAAAATTCCCTCACCTTGTAAGTAGTCAATCACCTGCTTGGTAGAAAGTTGCATTTAGTATCTACAGATAAATTATTTTTCATTTCCTCTGCTATATAAATACCAGACAAAATATGAAAGTGTTCAACACTGCATACTGCATAGATTTTTGGGAATGTAACTGTAATCATTACACAGATAGAAATTTTTCAGCCAACCAGTATCTAAACTGAGAATGTTTTGTTATAATAAAATGACAGAATGCTTTTGAAGGTGTATTAGTAGTTAAGCTATTACAAAGTTATTAAAAAAAAAGAAAAAAAAGAAAACTGTGTTGCAGGCTTACAGAAATGTTTTAACTTGTTTCAGGCCCTGCATTCTATAACATTCTGAACCATAGTATTGAAAACAAAAATTTAAAAAACATATATTTGGCTTATATGAAGAGAGTAGCTTTTGGATCTTCAACTCCTCGATGTTTGCCTCTTTATAAAAAGGAAGAATTTTGTACTCCTGGCCCTGCTGATTATCAGGTAACTTAAAAAATGTCTTTTAAAAAGAAAGTAAAGAAAGGTAAAAAATGCCTGAGAATTTTGAAAGTTATACTAGTATTTTTCTAAAAGTATACATGCCTAATGAGTAATATGTTTTGAAGAATTATTTATATCCTGTGAAAAAGAGAGGTAACCAATGAAGAGAGAGCGATGTACTGAGTATGCCTGAGTAAATGTCTAAACGTCTTTATTTTTCTAGTGTTCTGCTCTTTTGTAGAATTTACAAGCTTAAATTAAAAAAAAAAACTTTTGACATATTTTGTCATGCAAAGCAGAGCATATTTTAATTACAATGCTAATAAATTTATTTTTTTCTGAACAATTAAAATTAAAAAGACAATATGATTTGGGAAAGTAATGCAACTATTATGGAACAAATTGAGAAAAATTAGTGAGATTGGTGAATTAGTTTACCATTTCTTTTTAGAATAATAAGTTCTGAGACAGCTTTCTTCCTTAAATTTTTATTTTACCGTCTTTCTGCTATTTGTCACAGCTTCTTTATCTATACTTCAAAATAACAATCCCCTTAAAAAATATTTGTCACTACTTGCTCAATGTGTCATAGAGTTCTATGTCTTACTGCAACCTGTTTTTTTCTAAGCCATCATCTATTGAAGGGAAGCATTTAAGAACATGATTAATTCTAAGCATCGCAAAACTCCATTGATATAGCTCCATGTTTATATGCTATTTTGAATCACAGCTCAAAGCAAAATATGTTATATGATTATATTTTCACATGAATAGCCTGTCGTTTTTTGAAAATATATAAAATTAAATTATTAGTCCTTGTGCCCTAACTTCTCACTGACAGCAAAGAGAATAATGATCAGCCATCATTGCTATTATTTGAATACTTAAATCTGTTTTGATTTGAGTATCGAGTGCAAAGATATAATTTAACATGCTAACAAAAATATCACAGTTGTGAGTAGAAAGTGGCCGAGTCAGCAGGACAAAAAGATCACAGTAATTAGATAAAGTGGTCTGTCGAAAGGCTACAGAAATTCTTTGCAGCTCAGTAATTACGTATTACAGGACCATCCGAGAATTCTCGTAAAAGCAGAAAGGATGCATTTTGCCAAACAGGTTAGGTATCAGGATGTATTTTTCTCAGCACTGCAAAAATGGAAATAAGTGTGTTCCCCCAGGTGTTAATCAGACAAACTAGATTGCTCATGTATATTATCATTACAATTAATTCTAAATATATTTAGAGATGACACTTGTTTAATCAAAGGTGGAACAGTACATGGAAGATATTTCATGTTGCCACATATATAAAACCAGTTGCTAGCAAAGATTGATTCCTCTCTTCATTTTGAAAAGTGTTTATGTAGGTTTTCATGACAATGGAGCATTACATTTAACTAACGTGCATACACACAAATATGAAATTGTACTGATTAATTAAAGTAGACTGACAAGATATTCTGATAGTTATCTGCATAAGCCTTAATGTAAAAATCTCTTTAAGCCAAAAACATGCCTACAAAGTTGAGTAAAGTATCTGCAGTTAACACTTCAAAATTTCAATATTGGGAAATATTATTCAATATTATCAAAATATTTAAATATTTTAAAATTTTTTTTCACATGAAGCGAAGCAATCCCAGGATTACTGTTTCTTCACTGAAATCTTTGTATAGAAAGTTCTTGGAAGGAAAAAAAGATGTTGTGAGTAGTAGAAGAATATACATGAGGGAAGATACATGCTTCTAAATCAATTCCACCTTTCACCACAACATTTGTGTATCTGTGGCTGGGTGAGAAGCCACAGCAGTACTTTGTTTGCTCTGCTGCCATCATGGAGTCTAGTTTTTTGGGAAGAACTTATGAGTTTGTAGACTCGTGAATCTATCCAATTGCTTGAAGTTCTCTCTCCTGATTGCAGGGCTTCTTTTTGTGCTGTATTTCTTTTGGTGTTTAGGAGCAACTTTGTATATCATACACCAATTCATATGACAAGTTCTATACAAGTGGCATTGATCATTAGAAGTCCTACTGTATTAATATTGTATTGTATACCTAAAGGCAGACAGATAAAGGTGCATTAAGACCCTTATTCAGGAAATCATCCCAATTCAGTTAAGCTCATATTCACATGCCATTAAAGTTGAGAAATGTTGAGAATGCACATACAGCTAAGTGTCTGCCTGCTCCTCAATTATGGTGATATATTGGCATCTCAGTGAATGCATCTTCATCTATTTTCCTTTTTTGAGTTTAAAAGCCTTGCATTAAAACGATGTGAATTACAATTTAAGGATGTACTTCCTTGAATTAGATGCTGACAGCTTTTAAGAAGAAACTCTCTGAAATCAAATATATTTCTAATGTTAGACTAAAGTTGAAATATCATTTGGGTGCATGCTTTAAAATGCTTATATTGTGTGTGTGTGTGTGTGTATATATATATATATATATATATATAAAGAATGGTGATAGATGCATATTATAACTTGAAAGAAATGTTTTCTCTTTTCTCTAAAAGAAATTCAAATTATTTTGGTATTGTTCATGTAATATTAAATAAATGTAACAACCTACAAATGTTAAAATGAAATTTGGATTTTAGTCTTCAGTGTTTTAGACTTTTCTCTTTCTGATTCTTGTAGGCATTTACTTTTTCAACTTGCTAATTGAAATGTCCTTTATAAAATATGCAAGATGAGAAATATATCTAAACCGATATAAAATCAATTAACATGATTTGTGTTCTTCATTTAATAGTTTGTGTTTCTTCATAATGTAAAACTTGCCTGACAAAGAATATGTGAAGCTGGCAGTATATACTGAAATTGACTTTAGATTAGTAATTTTAATGTCTACACAATTAATGTGAATTAAAACTATAAAAGACTATTTTAAATGAGAGGATTTTTTTTAAAGACTAGCATTTCTGTGTTCTAGAATTTTCAGATAAAAGAAAGTACCGAAAAACCGCATAAAAAGCAGAAACCATTATCTTGCTTCTTAACAAGAGGAAAAAGACCAGCAGTTGCTATGGTAAGAAAACTTCCCAGATTACTGTAATTCCTCTATTGTTTTTAAAGTATTGAGTGGAAAAGGTTTGGTGGGGCCAAATTCTTGGGCATCTTAGCTGAACCAAACAATTACCCCTAAAGAAAGTCCAGGGTTGATTTTCTATATTGCCTACACATTGATATCTGTTAGAATAGCATATTGCAGAATGCATGAAACTGCAGTGTAATGTTTTAATAATATATATTTTTTCTTTTTTTGGTAGTATTTGTGTTTTTTTACCACTGTTGCACACTGATCTGGTTTTTGCACAGTATGATCCTAAGTTCCTTTTCCTAAAGGCTATAGTTAATTTAGAATGCAGCATTGTACTTGTGTAGTTGCACCTTCCTGCATGGCAGTGCATTTACTAAGGCTTCCGTTCTGCAGCCTTTTCACCTGCCTCAATTTAGTCCCTGCAGATCTCCTCCTCATGATCTCAATTTCAAAAAATTATCTTTATTTCTAACACTTACAAATTGTTCTCCTGCTCTAGATGATTAAAATACATTAAACATCCTTATATTCTGCGTTAGACCCTACATTACTAGTCTTTTTCCCTTCTTATTGCCTAGCAAGGTTTTGAGACAATTTTTTTTTTTTTCTCTTTTAAACTACTAATCAGAGACTTTAAAAGACATTTTGGCACTTGGATATCACACCCCATTTCCCTGCCTCCTCTGCTTCCAGGCTCCTGCTTGCCTCTTGGTGCTTTGAGCCCCATTGCTTGGGAGCTCTGGCAGCAGCCGCCAGTGAAGCTGAGGGGCCTCTCTTTGGAACCCCTCTCACCCTAGCCTTGCTGGGCTTTGCCAGGAATTTACCTTTCATCACCAAATTGCTCTTTATCTGTGTTCTTCCTTCTTTTCTTGAAGTATTACAGTAGATTAAAGCGGTAGGAAATTATGTTGCGCTGTCCCTATCATTTTACATTTTTTTTTAAACATACATTTTTAAAAAGAATTAAATGATATTTTAAACTGGTTCATCTGCCAGCATGGTAAAATCTATTGTAATTTCCTTGTCTACTTCCAGCACTATTTTTTAAAAACCGTGTAAGGAAAGTGTATGTTTTGTTAGTGCCTCCATTTTTGTAAAATTTTTGGATACGTGTAGTCTGTTTCTTGTGAGTTCTATTACTCATTTGTTAGTTTGTTGTAGAGCTTTTTTTTCCTGTGACTGAGACCTATAAATTCACCATACAGTGAGGTGTCTACTTCTGATATGCTTAAGTTATTCATTTGTTTCCTATTTTGTAAATTTGTTCTGTAGACTCTTTGCCTTACACATTTTCATTTTACTGTTTCCCTAACATGCTGTATGCTTTTTTCTGTTGTTTTTCTTGTAATGGCTTTCAGTTTACCTGAACATTGACTCAGATGACCTGTTCATACTTAACAGTCAAAACAGGGAGTTTTGTTGCCTGCTGGGGTGCTGCTTTTGTTTGCAGCTGTGTTTCTTCTGTAAGTCAGTTACAGTATGGTTAAGTACCGTCCATTGTATTATTATGGATTTTAATATCTGCAGATTTTAGATGACCTTGACTAAATGGCCTTATAAGGATATGCCATTCAAAAATATGCATTTGAACTGCAACACGTGAATGATTTGAGGTTCCCATAGAAGGGTATGTAACTACATAGACATGTATTTACAGTATGATAAAGGAGAATGCCTGCAGAAATTTTGTTCAAAAGGAAATAAGTAGTACACATGAATGTCACAGTGCCACTTTTAACAACAATTTTCTTTGGATTAGAGTTGCATTGTAAAGCATTAGAAAGCATTAAAAAAATTCAACATTTATTCTGGAAAATTATTTTTATAACTGCTGTATATTGAATGGTATGGAGTTGGAAGAAAAAAAACAATGGTTTAGCAAGTTTAGGTGACCGGGATTCTACTGCTTGAGGAGTGTCACATTCTCTTTTTATTTACAGTGACAATATACACATCTACATTGAAATTAGTGTTAATATAGCATGCTGCTTGGCCTCATTGCCCTGCTGAAAACCTTTTTCCCATGAGGAGCAGATCACCTTTCTATGAAACAGATGCGAAAGAGGGGTTGTCCCTGAGGATACTGCTGATCAGATAACCCCAGGAAATTCATCTTCTATAGTTACCCAGAAGTTAATATGAAACCACAGGGGTAAAACAGTATGAATAAGGAAGAATGGCTTGATTCTTTCATCTACAGAATCATTTCCATCACTAGAAAAGACAGCAGTTGCGTTTTTCCCTGCCTGTTTGCAGTGACTTTGAAAACTTCCTAGTGTCTCCTCTTGAATTGTCTAGAAGCAGGGTATTGAGGCTAAGAATTTTGACAAGAAAAAGGCTTAGACTTTTTACATCTATGCCTTTGATTAATGAAGAGCTACCTAGAACTGGCCAGAGAACATCACAATTTTTCCTCTTTCCTGTAAGTCAATAGAAAAGTAGCTGCCAGGGTGCAAGTAAAGAGCTTGTACTGCTTTTATTTCGAAGCAAAGTTGGGTCTTTTTCATCATTTCTTCTTTTTAAAAAGTCTGCAGATCTTGGCTAAAGGCAAATATCTCCAAAAGTCCTCCTCCTTAGTATCAAAGACAGGCTAACGAACCTTGCTGCAGTTTCTGACAGAAAATTGATGGCTTTTTTTATTTGATAAATTCCTTGAAAATAACACTGGGGCAGGGGTGAAATGGAAAAAATTACAGCTGTGGATGTCTAAATATGAGTTAGTGGTCTAGACCCCCTTTACAACTAGTGAAAAGAGAGTGTATTTTTAGGGCTCATTTCATCTCAGGTAGGTCTGAGATGTACTTTATAGATGTTTAATATTAAGTGAATTGAATTACAACCCATGATATCAGTGTTCTGTCTGTATCAGAAGCTTCTGTATATTCCAAGAATTATTACAATCACTTTGCCCTTATCAATAATCTCTTTAATTTTATGGCATTTGATTTTGTTATCTTTTAAGAAACTTTATTAAATGAATAGGGCGATATCCCTCCATTTCTGTCTTGTCTGTGTCACATCACAGCCATATGTTCTGGAAAGTAGACTATTTTATGTAAAATAATATAAAAATGGGGAAGATATATCTGTGTTACCTAGCTGCCTGCGACAACAACAAATCTTATTCTAGTAGATCATTAATGGTGTCCTCTTCTTGCTCTAGAAATAAAATGGCACATAAAACGGTCTTCTGTCTAGTAATTGCTTTGGAAGTAAGTTGTTTGTAGTGTCTTAACTGCACAGATAAATAACTTTATTCTGATTGAATGGAAAAATTGGTGTGGTCACTGAACTGCAAAACATTTTGCACTGCTTTATAAATTGATAAATAATATATATATTAAAAAATTACTCAGGCAAAGTTAATTGGGGTAATGCTTCTAAAAACTTTACTTTCACTAATTTATTTTGTCAGGAACTGCTCGATGTCCCAGGGAGCAGTCCTGGATAGCAAGTATCAAAAGGCAGAGAGAGTAGATTCCGAGTTGTGAGGAGTTAGTAGAAGCAATTGATGCATCTGAAGGAAAAAATTTTGGAGATTTGGATAAGTTGTGAACATGTAGGTCATGGGAGACTCTCAAGTTGCTAGGGAAGACTTCATGGGCCTGGTCCTGTGGGCCCTAACAGTCTTTCCCCTGAGAGGAACAGGAAGCCATATAGCAGGGCAGATTAGGCCATGCTGCAGAAATGGAAACTTTTGCATCTCTCAGCTGTCTGTTACGTTGTATGGAACAACATCTGTCTTGGATAGCTGTTGCGAGCTAATTAGTCCAATTATTCTAATAAACAGCAGTACTGGAATATTTGGTCAGCAAATAAAGATAGCGCTGGTAAGTTGAATCAAATATGAGCTGCAGTTAGAGCATGCTCCCAGCACTGTTCATATTTTCTTTTTTCTTAAAATATGTTGATTCTTAGTTTATTGTGGAAACTGCATTTGTAAGTGAACAATTTCCAGCACGGAAACAGATTTCTGCTTTGAGCTCTTACCTATTAATGTAAAAATGAGAAACAATCAGTTTTAGAACTATGAAAAATTCCTTGGCCTTTTTGAAAGGTATGTATGTTCTGAATAAACCAATAAATACGCGTTTTTCTCTCAGTTCTAGCTGTCATATCTGTGTGCTAGCCAACAAATTGAAAGAAGCTTGGCTTTTTTTGACTGTTTTTGGATATTAGAATTTCAGAATACTCATTTTTTTAATTGGAAAATGTTTTATTTTACTGCATGAGGAAAAATACTTTCTTGTCTCATTTATATTTTATATTCATATTTTCATATTCATATTTTCATGGTTTTAAAATTCTATTTGTAGGCCAATTCTAGTATTTCTTCCCCCCCCACCTGCCCCAACCTCTGACAGACAGCAGTTTCTAATATCTAACAGACATTTGTGTTTATGTTTATCTTATGAGCAGATGCTTGAAAATTGTCTGGTCATACATAGTGGATCATTGTGTTGGTATTACTGCTGTCTCCTAGCACACCAGCTCTGTATAAAAAAAGTTCAATATTGTGTTCAATATTAATGAATAAAATCATGTTTACAAAAACAAGTACAGTATTTATTTATAAATAAACTGCTGTAGTAATAACAGTTTAAGATAAATATTCATTTTAGTACTCCTCATTGATAAATTAATGTTTATCATATTATTTCATGGAGGAATGGTTACTTAAGAAAGAATGAGCAATAATTTTTCAGAACATTATTTCACCCTGTCATTATTAGTATGCATATAGAAAATGAAGTTCATAAAAATTTTGAATTATTCTTGTTCTTTTGAAGGGTCAGTGGAGCAAATAATGCCAAATGTAACTAAAATAAAATAATGCAAAGTTGTTTTGTGATATATCCAAATGCTCTTTAAATCTATTTTTAATTTGGTAAAATCACTGATTTCAAACATGAGCCTCTTTATTTTGTAGAAAACAAAAAATGTGTATTTTCAAATGATCTCCTATGTTTTCTCTGCATATATTATGAGAATATAATATTTAAAAATCTGTATGCTGATGGCCTTTGAGGATGTCACAAGATGTTCATTTTTCAATAATGTAAGTGTAAGGATGAGTCTTATAATAGCTAATGGGATTTATGCTGCAGGGCTTTCAGTCGGCAAATAGCATTTGCACTGTAGTAGGTTACGCTTGTCTAAGATCATACACAAGGCCATGCCTGTAGGAAGAGGAAAATTATTTTAGTTAGATCAACAACAGTGGATGTATGTGTGTAGGAAGATGTGAGGGGTGGAACAAAAGCTTTTGGGAACTTGGACCCTTCTTCAGATGATGTTTAAGGAAGTATTTTTCCAGGAAAGTCACATTAAGGGAGGGCTTGTATACCTGAAAACTCATCTTATTTCTCCAGTTTAAATGAATTACTGTAGTAAATAATGAGCTGCTCTTATAAATTTTGTGGCCCCAGTACAGAATGCGAAGCCCATTGAAGTGAATAGGATTACTCATAAAGTTAAGCACACTGAAGTGCTCTTTTGGACTGGGCTTCAGAATCTCCATCTTCTTCTTTGCCCAAACTTTGCTTTTGAGTTTCATCAGTTGCTAATTTTTCATGAATCGTTTTGACTTCCGAAACTTGAGTCACATCCTCCATCCCTGGATATGCCATGGGCATACTTACATCCACTAGCATGCAGTTAGATAATTATAATCTAATTTATAACTGAAGGTGATTTGTGGAAAGAGAATAATGTGTGGATCTTTTTAATGCATCTAGCAGCTATGTACATGCCTGTCTATGAACATACGTATGCTTTTACCTCTGTGTCTGTTTTGGAGCTATTTACAAGGGACAGTTCTCTTCAAAATGTTTTTAGCAAACTAAAAATTAATCCAGTTATTAAAATCTACCATGGATAAGAAGAAAGTTACTGCTAAATATGAACTGTAAGATAAGCTGAAGTTGGGAAGTTTAATCCACTATTATGCTGTAATCATGTAAACTGCTGGTAGACTGCCATTAAACTATTAATATGCAGCACTGCTGAAGAGGACTTAATTAAATATAATCTTTCATGGAAACTAATTCCCCAGTGTATTACTTGTAGAGAAGAAGAGACTCCTTGCTGGTTCTGTCCTTTACCTAATCTTTCAATTCTGTGCCCCTGAGATGTACTGAGACTGGTTAATCCTCCCTCCCCCCACCTTGTCTCACTCTGATTAAAAAACAGAATAGTAAAATAAAGTATTCGGTAAGCGTTAAAACATTTAAATCCATAAAGTTATTTTTGTTTGTGCAAAAGCACAGTATGAAGATGTATAATAGTCTGAAGATACACATTTAAAACTCTTGTATTTCATATGTAGTTGATACTTTAAGAAATACTTGTACTTTTGGGAGGTAAGGAATATGCCTTTCGTTTGTCTTTTACACTATCTTCTATCATTCCTTTTCTGTAAAACAGGATACTAAAAAAAACCCTAACCCCCCAAACTCCTTTATCCTTGATATCTTAAAACTGCAGGAAAAAAGAGAGGGTGGGATTTAGTAATGACTTTCAGTATACATTGTAGATATTAAATGCTAAAAGTGCTTTTAAGGTGTTATACCTTATCTAAAACTGTTTTTTATTTCTTTACTTTTAGAAGCACCTATAAACTGAATGATTAAAAAGTGTTTTAATTTTAAGGGACAGACAGTATAAATATCTTGCATTGTATTATTTGTATATAAATTTGTTTTGATAAGATACAATTTTATATTTTTATCAACACTAAAAAGTTCAATTTTATCCTCATGTATTCAAATGTCACATCTCTCATTGCTGTAGGTCCTACCTTCAGGGAACTGTGTAAATAAACATTTGAGGTAGGTAACTGTGAGGAGTATGGTAAGACTGATCACTGTCAAACGTGTGCATCAGTCCTAATAAAGCTTTCGTAGTACTCAAAACTTTTCCACAGATAGCTGTCTAGAAATTCACATATTAAAACAGGGATCCCAACTGCTTAGAAATGTTTTGAAGCTTTATATACCATTTCTGAACAATCTTCTGGAAAGATTTGGTTAGCATTTTAAAATCGGTTGTCATTCTTCATCCTTTTTCTTTTGACTTTATTTCATAACTACTTTAGTTATAAGAGCTAACAAGATGAAGTTATGACAGTATGTGATGTAACAAAGCTAATTAATACTTGAAAATATCATCCTTTTTTAGGTAGTGGAAAAATAACATTCTAGATGTCACTTTATGGAGCTCATCAGAAACAAAGCAATGACTAGCTGATAAAACTGATAATTATGGGTAAAGAGAGAAATGGGTTTTAAAGGAGAAGGAGAGAATGGTCTCTGGTTAGGAAGTGCTAAAATATTCTAGACATGTGAAATACCATGATAAAGGATCCAACCTCAGAAGAATAGAGGGGGAAAACAATGATATTTAGGGTGATAGAGATGGAATGGGACTGGAGAAAAAGAAACAAAATGAAGGCAGGAACAAATTTGAACTTGATTTAGTGAAGGAAAAAAAAGTTATGCAAAAAGTTGCATGATTTTAGCAGCAGTATTTTGATTGGATTCAATAACTGGTAATGTATTATAGGAAGAATAAAAGGCAGAAAATAGAGTGTTGACAGTATTGAAGCAGGGTATCGTTCTGTAATGAACAACAATGGAAAAAATTGGTACCAGAAATCACTGAAAGATCAGATGTATGAAGGACAAATTGTCAAAGACCATATTTAATCCTGAATCTGGAAGAAGGCAATTGTAGGAGTGGTGCTGATAGTGATAGAGAACATAGGTAGAAAGTACAAGATTCTTTGAAAATTTTTTTTAATTTTGAATTTCATCTTTGTTACTAATGGAGAAATAGAATTCCAAGTGTGTATCTAAAACCTGAAAATAGGATTTAAGCAATTTATGAATGTATGTGCTTTTGAAAATATTAGTCCTGTTCCAGTATGGGATGGTTTTAACCATCTTGGGAGTGACGTACTTTTGTAAGATGGGAGTAAATAAAATTCTGAAGAGGGCTAAGGCTTTTTAGTGCTGTTACTACTTTTTCATGTTGTTAAACTCTCAGAGAATTTGTTTTATTACAATAACTTAAACTTTCATTTTCAAGATGCAAATGCACGTGCAAAGTTAAAATATTAAAAACAAGGAGAATAGAAAATCTATAGCATATTGAGTGATTTAGTAACTGGGCTGCTTCTACCCCTGTTTTCTGTGCAAGCATATCTTGTGCAAGTAGTTAAGTGGCTTCTATTTAAAGGCTAAATCATTTTTAGTATGTTGACAGAATTATTGCTTTCATACTGAATTGTTAATAGAACCACTTTGGAGCCATATTAAAAGTAGTACACACTGTGTGCCCCAGCTAATTCAAGAGCCAAGGCTTGCAGGCTTGTCTAGCTGTGTTGTTGTAGGTTGCCAACCAAAAGTTTTAATTTACAGACTGTAAATCTGCAATGCAGTGATTTCGGCTTTGTCTTTTGTATGACTTTTCCATCTTCAAATATTTTATGGATGTTTTCATTGCTCAAAAAAGGTCAGTTATACTTAAAAATAGAAAAATGTTCACAATTGGCAATGACAAGTTTTCCATCTTTGCTTCTGTTAAAGGGTTTGCTTGGTGTTATATTGTTTAGATTGTTTCCTATTTATAGACAAAAATTCTTTAATCAAAAAAACACTTTGATAGCATAATAGATAAAAAAATAATAAATTTATGATAAAAATACTGGTTTGAAAAACAAATGATACTTATTTAAAATCAATATACAGAAATAAATCTTTGCTAATGGTTTATATTATTTATAACTTTCTTTTACTATGTGCATACTTACTGACAGGTAGGTAACTTTCACTTCTTAGCACCATCTGATTTAGTAGTAAACACTGATGCTTGAAAGGTTATTGTCTAGAGGAAAGTGGGCAAAGTAGCTAAGAGAAATTATTCCGACAGCTAGCTTTTTCCTAGCTCCTGTAAGGCCTCGGAATGGATCTAGCATGATGGAGGTAATACTATATACTGAGCAGTGAGGCATACTCCAGTGTAGTCTGAGACATGCAGGAGTACGATACCACTGGATTGAGAACAGCCTGCTTCAGTTGATGAAGTCACACTGACCAATGGGATGGGGTTCTTCCTGTGAGAAATTCACTCAGAAAACAAAACAAAAAACAGGCAGAAGAGCAAAAATAGTGAAAGGACTTCTCAGGTGCATATGTCTCCTGGTTCTCACTGTTAAGATTGGAGGAGGGAGCAGATCTTTCTCCAATAGAAAACTCTTCAGTTCTTCCTACCATTTCTGAAAATATTTTCTATTTCTAGTGGATTGGTTTTATTTTCAGTATCTCACCATTATATTGTTCTCCTGGACAATTTTGGAGATTTTATCAGAAGAAATTCATACACTTTACAGTGTTGTAATAATGAAGAGACTTTGATCGGCTATAGAACAGGACAAAGAAAGAGTCCAAACTAAGAAAATTGGTCTATATTGGTCAGCTGGCATTTTAACAGCACATCAGATTATGGTAGAGAATTTAGACTTCATTTGGATATCTACTGGTGAGGGGCTCCAAGTGTGTGTGTGTGTGTGTGTGTGTGTGTTTTAATGAAAGGCTGACTTTTACAACTTCATAAAATGGCAACCATTTAAAAGAGGGAAAAGAAACTCTAAACAAATGCCAAAGCTGTGCAGAAGGAGCAGTGGTGATGACCTGGGTTACTCCAACATAAACCGGAAGGGTGGGTCAAGTGACCTGATATGTCTTTGTTTTTTCCACGAGGACAGATGATTTCATCCCCAGCTTTTGGCATTCACTAGAGATATGTTCCTCCTCTGTTGCTTAACTACTAGTCTCTCATAAGCACCAAGGTAGGTTGTTTCTGCAGCACCTCTCAAAGGATTCATCCAGTGCAGTTTACCAGCCTCCTCAAAGTTTAAAGGTTTTTTTGGGGGTTTTTTGGTTTTTTTGTTTGGTGGGGGGGGAATAAGGAGTTGAGGTGTCATACCCTATGACATACCGTACCATATGGCATGGTGAGCTGCTGTTTGGTGTGTTTCTGAGATTATGAAGGAGGAGTGCTTTTCTTCCTGCTCCAGAGACTTTTTTTGCATAGGGAATTAGAGAAACCAGTGCAGAGCCTGCTGAGAAAAATCAGTCACTTGATTGCCTCTGAAGGTCGCATGTGGAAGAGAAACTAGAGACACTGAGTAAGGTCTCTGTTTTTTAATGGAAACAAAGGTGGACCAGTGCTTTGGGCCAGCGAATGAGAACGTTTCCTTGGAGGTGTCACTTCAATTATAGTGCTTTAATACAAATGTCTCCTACTGAAGCAGCTGCAGATAGTTAAAATGGAGGTGGGGGTGACCATGTGGGGGAACACGGGTGACCATGTTAAGGGTAAACACAAGACTAAAACTGAACTACATCATGAGATGTGCTGTAGCAGCTGTGAATGTTTACTGCCAAAACACTCACAGCTGGGACTAAAAAGCAGCCTCTTAGTTAAGTGAAAGATAGGCCACCACTTCCAAGCATTTTCCTCAATTTTCCCTTCCTGTGATTCTCTGGGGAAAAGGCAATCTCTCTTAGGAAAGAGATGCATACACTTCAGGTTGATTTCTATATGTGCATTAACCTTCGCTCCCTTCCTTTTGCCATATTCTTAACTGTTGCTTTCCACTCAAGAGAACATGTGATTCACTATGTTTTGCTTTTCAGTTGCAGGATGGCACAGTTCAACTGCATTATCTACTCTGTCCCTGTTATTTTGTACTAAAACTGTATTCCTGGCCCCTTCAAACAAAGAAGTCCCATTAAAATGCCATTTAAATTGGCTGTTTGAGGCTTAAAATTTTGTTAGGGATAATAAAATTTCCATTGTCTGGCATTTATAATATTGGTAGTTTCTTGAGACTACAGTGCTTTGAAAACACATGGTCTATAAGCACTAGAACAATAGTAAAGCCAAATGCAGCTTACTAAGGCATGTGGGATTTTAAATTTCATTTTAAGAGATAAATTACTCCATTAACTTTACAATAGGTAGCTATTATTTTATGCTCATCTAAGACTGTGCTACCATATGGCAATGCAGGTCTGTGAGCCTCTAAACATTTTACACTTATTTTCGTCGTCTTGTAGTAAATTATATTTCTGGAAAGTAGTAGTTTTCAGTGTAGCTGATATCATCATATTTAGATACTGCCATTTCTTTCCAAACTTAGTTTTTGAAAAATCTGTGCTTGGTTTGCTCTTGGGAAATTGTATGTGCTAACCTTGTTATGCAAGAACACCCATGTTTTCACAGGCACTCTACCTTCTGTGCAAAAGGAATGTCCTTTCTTGGATTAGGTGTGATAGATCATTTGGTTTCTCTATATGTTAACTCTATGATAGGAAAAAAAAAAACCAAACACTTTGTGATTTTCCCCCCCCTCCCCCTTGGTCTTTATTTATACAACTGTATGGTAGCATCTTTGGTCTCCTGCAAAAATGCAGTTGTTATATGCATTGAGAGGACTAGAAAAAGCCCTGGATTTGAATATCTCAGATGAAAAGTTAATTCATGACCAAGATCCTTTGTAAATTTAACTTGTATTTAAGATGAATTCTGTTTTATGAAGTTAGCTGCTGATTTCAAACCTGAAAAATTAACTTCTATAAATGAGATTTTAGACTCAAAGGGATGAAAATGTTATTTAAACAGGAGTTTTTTCAGGTCCTATATTTCTTTAGTGGCAAATACACTTTTTACTCAATTCTAACTGATACATTGCATCAACAGTGTCCCAAAAGCCCCTTGCTGTCTCTACAATCCAGACCACAAAGGTAACCTGCTGTGTAGATAGCTAGCCGTGAATGCTGGCTTTATGATTCTCATACCTACCTGCTGTTTAAAGGTTAAATTTGGTAACATAAAATGTTCTGCATCATACTGATTGAAAGATAGGAGCAGATAAAATCACTTGCATTAAAGTCAGAAATTTTGTTCCTTCTGTTTTTCTTGACAAAAAATTCATAAGAAATAATGTGGTACAAGGGCTTTCCAATGGATAGTCAGTCCTATAAATATAAAAAACGGAATGGATTTCCTGATAAAAGCAGAATGCAGTTAATGAACACCTTGTCAGAAGTACAAATCTTGCACAAATAAGTCATAGATTTTTTGAAGTACAGATGGATTAAATACTTCTGTATCTTCCATAAGCATAGAAGCCTTACCATGACATCAATACACCTGTCTGCTTGGGCAGTGGTGAATAAAACAGGCTTTGAGGCATATCTGAATGGCTGCATGTCTGAGCATTGTGAGAATATGACAAGGGAATAAAAGTTTCCTAGTTTAGTGAATACCAGTGTAAAACTTTAAAAGAAGTCAGTTATAATATTTTAAAGCAGTGGATTATAGGAACAGCATTTGTGCCTAATACATGAACAATAATGGATATAAAACTTTGGTTTTGTTCTTTTGTCCACATGAAGTTACATCCCAGAAGAAGTGATGGATAAACACAGTCATTTTAATATAACTTAGTCAATTACTATAATTATTACTGTTGGCCACAACTGCTAAGATAAGGGACAGTCTTTCTTTTAAAGATTGGATGTGATAATTTCTCATAGGAGTGCCAAATGCCTGCCTTCCCAGGTTTTGTTCTTGCTGAATAGTTTGTGATGGAGAACGATACTTAACACTGCTTAACACTGCCAGTTGTGGTGTCTAGCCATTCTATTTATATTTACATTTTTGTTTCAAAACTTGTTTTAATGCTTCATTTTTGTAAAAATTGAGATAGCGACTTCTTAGAGATACTAGCTTATCTGTGTTGAGGAGTATCATGTTCAGCAAAGTGGTATCTGTTTTAAAAATAGGCATTACTTGTGGATGAATTCTTTCTCAGTTGTTAGATACTTCAGAAAGTACTGAAAAAGAAGTCTGATCTTCCACTCCCTAATGTATGCTTATCATGGAAGCCACCTGTGTTGATTGACCAACCTCTAAAATTTTTTGCTTTCATTCAGACATGGTTAAGGTGGTTTATTTTCGTATCTTTTGTACTGTTTGTTGCCTCTTCTAATTCCAGAGTGTTATAATATTCCTTCTTTATGTACTTCTTTGACAATGGATTGTTTGTCGTCTTTAAGATATTCTTTCAGTTAGTACTCTGTGAGAGGGTGAATTGTGATATTTTTAAATAGATATTTTTAAATGGGAATTGAATTGTATTTATTTGAAAATAAAATTTCCCCAGATTCTTTTCTATCCTCATGTTTCTCATCAAAACTTAAAGACCTACTCTTAAGTTCGTGTTTCTTTTTTGATATGTCTTCTCACTCTTAGCAAGAAAGCTATAATTAGAAATTATTGATAGTTAGTAGCAGTTTTGGGTTTGGTTATTGATATCCTACTATAGAATATGGTATAACTACATAAGAAGGACTTTTTCATAAGCTTGTATGCGAAATCAGGGAAGGAAAAATAAAATGTTTAATCCTGCTTAAGGCTTCAAAGGGAAGGGAGCAAAAGAGGCAGGACTTGAGTATAAATTTTTAGGGGACTGTATTCCAATTACGTATATGAGAAAATAAAAAGAAGTCATTATTGCAATGATTAACATTAAAAATTAACTTGATTTATGCTCATTTCAGAGAGCATGAGTATGTCAGTTGCTGGGGGTAAAATGTCTTTTTTTCACATCGAGCTGACTAGCCAAATCCTGGAAACATGGTTTCATTGGGGACTGTATGGAAGGAATGTTCCTTACTGGTTACCACTCTTATATGCTATATCCAGATCAAAACCATAAAAGATTCACACACTTAGTTCCTAAGTAGTTATAAGACATCTGGGCCAGAAGAAGCAGGTTTTTTTTCTTTACACATCTTCTGTGCTTTTTATCTGAAGAGCACTTTTCCTGGCAAGTACTAATCATGGTGCATTTCAGTTGTGAGAGAAATCTGGTGAAAGCTGCAATAAAAAGTGTTTTATTTATCTCACTCTGATTTTTAACTGTTCTTTCTTACTTTCATCACTAAAGAGATAGGTAGAGTGAGAAACAACACCCACATGATTCTAAAACTGACAGTTATTCACACTGGGAAAGCTGTCTTTTCAAATGGAATATGATTAAAATTAGTAATCAACCTTTTTATGTTTTTTTTCCAGTCTCCCCCTCTCCCCAAGTGCTCAGGCATGATATGTGTGGTTGTTTTTTGTTTTTTTTTTCTCTCTACCTCTTTAAAGAACCTTTGGATCTGAATGCCAGTACATGAAGAGGAAGTAAAAAAAAAAAAAAAAAAAAAAGTAAAAAATCTCTTCCTGTACTTAAATGCCAGTCTTTATGAAAAAATCATTGAGAATTTGGCATGTGCCTCTAGCATCCAGCTGCTTAAGTTCCTAACATCTTGCTGTTTAGAAAGTCAATTTATTTTTTACAGAACTTACATTCTTATACAGATAAATTTGAGACTATCATGAAATGAGACACAGTAATCAATTTGAACTCAGCAGTTGCCTGCTATTAATTGCCATTTACACACATTTAAATGCAAAGCTCATGATGGCTCTGATTCATAAAATGTTAAAGATTTTTAATGGAGGAAAAAGTCTTGAACTCTGTATGTGGCACTAAGAATTTGCATTTCTTCTCAGGTAGGCATCTTACAATTTTATACAGGTTTCCCCCCCCCCCCACAAACTCATTATCATCTTTGAAAGCTAAACAGGAAGATATGTCTGATTTTGCAGATAGTGTGTATATTTAATAAAGAATACTGAGTAATGAATTGTAAGAAAATGAGGCAATTTGACCATGGCATGGTATTTAATGTCTGTGGGTTTTGGTTTATGCTTATATATCATTACCTGATGATAATACTAGATTCTGTGGGGTTTTAAGTGTCTGTTGTAATGTGCTTGGATTATTCACAGATGATGAGCCATACAGTTCCTGTGTGTATAATCTTTCTTATTTGGAGATGTTACAGAGATATACTCATCTACCTCTGTAATTAACACAAGCATTTTTCTGGAGTTAGTTTACAGATGATTTGTACAGTGTAGTGTTAGCACAAAAAAAAAAATTTTAGAAAACATAATGGGAAGCACTTTGCCCCAAATCTCCAATTATTTTTTATCAATATCGAATGTTATCTGTATAAATTTATGTATATAAAATGCTATTGAAACTTAAATGTCAAATTTATATGAGATCATAAAGTATGACTTTCCTTGGTTCATCCAGGGCTACACTATAACTGAGGCTAGTGAAATAATTTTCTTCAGGATGTTCCAAGGAAAGGCGTTAGTACAGTGGATCCAAATAAAAACTACATGAATTGCAGTTAATCACTTCTTGTTTTTAGATATTAAATGGACAGGATACTGCTATGTTATATAATAAATAGCAAGATTGAAACATGAATAATTGTATTGCTTTAAGTCCAAAGAGTAGTCAGTTGCTATGACTCTGAGCCATTGATTTCTTTCAGAAACCACTTGCTGATACTTGCAACAGTGTCTGGACAGATTGTAGTGATCCAGTCCAGGCAGTCGATAAAGAATAATGAGACATTGCCCAGGTGAAAGCAGCATAGTGTAAGCATAAGGACTTTTTAGGAGAGACAGTGTGAGAGAGGTTGTTTCTTCATCCTTTGACAGATTATAGTGAAAATGGATTGCATGTGAGCTCAGTAAGGCTGATTTTATTGAAGGAGTAAAACTGTAGCACCCAAAGTCTGTAATCAGGCTGACATTTATTCAGTGACATTTATTGCCACTTGAGAGCAGATAAGCACGGAGTTAAGATTTAAAACAAATTCATGCATTGCTATCAACAGATAGTATACCACACTTACAGTTTTTGGAGTAAGTAAATATTCTCAGAATATTTTTAATGTGACTTAAGACAACTTTTCCTTGAAGAAATGCTTGTCTGACTTTTTTTTCCCCCTTGTTTATGTTAGATGGCTTAAGAAGAGGTAAGATACTAATCTTTCTGAAAATCTTGCCGCATATCCTTCAACCACAGCAACACTACTACACAACAACTACTTCCACAGGTGTTTTGCATTTAAAAAATGTAAAACATCTTGGATGCTTAAAATCAGGATGGTGGTGGTGGAATTCAGTGGTGAATTCTACCTCACTGAGAGCGTTTTAACACTTGTATATGAAAGCCCACAGTGTTGTCACTGTTTGCTACCAATTTCTTTTGACTATTCTATATTTGGCTTGAGTGAAATTTGCTTTCTGCTCCTGTTTGCATCATTAAAAAGCCTGCTGCCTTTCTCCTCAGTCAGTTATACGTGAACATAAGAACAGCTGGGCCAGTCCATCTAACTTAGTGTCACGTTTCTAACAGTGGCCAGTATATGTCTGACCAAAATAGAAGAAGTGGAGAAAGTATATAAAAAAGGCAAATGGAGAATAACTCTCTTGACATATATCTATTGAATTATTGACATATGTCTATTGACATGTATCTGTTCAATTGAAATCTGAGTGGTTCATCACACACAATTGTAGTTGTTTTTAATTGACAGAAAAATACTAAAAATTGTCTCAGCAGAATACTTGAATACTACTGAGTTTTCAAGTAATTTTTTTTTTTTTACTATAGGAATTGTGAAATCAGAATCAGTCTTTGGATGCTTTCATGTTCTGAAGAGGATTTGCAGTTGTCTGTTCTCAGGATACTTCCATCTCTGTCAATTTTTTAATGACCTGAGACATCCTTGAGCTTCTCATAAAAAGAAGGGTGCTTCTTGCTTTTCTTTCCTTCCCTTTGTAAGGACTCTTTTTCCTTTATGGTGTGATGTTTCCCAAGGTCTGAAGTAGCTTGGACCTTGCTGGGCAGGCTGGTAAGTCCATTTGTCTGAATAAGCACAGGCTAAAACAACTTGGGTAGGGTTTTTTAAAATGTCACGGTGCCACATTTTGAACATGTGGATGATGATAAAGAAGGGAAGGAAATGATGATTTGGCAGATTTCTTCTTTGTAAACCATATATTGTTATTTTAAAGATATGCCAAGAGTACCTTGACTGAAGTAAATGGGGACTGTGCGTCTATCTAAGATGGCAATGTTTGCTGTGTGGCTATAGAAAACTAGTTACCAAGCCCTGGGTAATTCTAAAACATTGACTAATCTATTTCCACAATACAGATGCTATGACAGTAGATCATGAGGAGTGTATATTGTGCTGTGATACTTTTGCTTGTTGCTCAGATCTTTTGGATATGTTAAGATGCCACAGCAGCGCTTGCTTCCTTTTCCAGATAGTGCCATTCTCACAAGCACCTTCCTTCTCACTCACATACATGTATGCTGAGATTTTTGTGATGCAGAAGTGGTCTTGAACTTTTGTTACCTTGAGTTCACTGAAAAATAAACACTTCCATGCTTACATCTTAAAAACAGAGTTCTACTATGTTAATATCTATATGAATATAATTGTAATATAATTAAATAAAGCATATATTCAGCTTATATGTAAGCTCCTATTGTATAAATGTGCTATTTAAAAAACAGGTTTGTATCTGGGTTATTAAAATGGAAAAATCAGTTTGAAACTTGTAAATGTGGATGATGGCTTTAGATCTTTGGAAAAAAAGAATTGGATGACATTTATCTTGGTTTCTTTATTTTTATTTTCTTAAAACAATTTCTGAGTTGCTTGATTGTCAGTTTTAAAGGAAGGGGTTTTTTTTGTTTGTCTGTTGTGTTTTTTGTTTTAATCAGCAAGATGGATCTTGAAAAACTCTGGGTTGTTGAGGAAAGGCTGACAGAACCTTAACTATAGCAGGCACTAGCAGGTGTCACCACAAAAAAATAATAGTGACTGAGAATGATGCCTATAAATAGATGAGCCATTTTAGTCATCTGCCATTAAAGCAGTTTAATAATTCCATGCTGAGTCCCCTTTCAACAAACTTAATGAAAACCAGCATGATGTTGTGGCAGTTACTATTGTATTCTTTTACCATCTTCTTGGGTTTCATGGTGTGAGAGATTAAAATAGCATCTAATAAACTAGTATTAACTGTTTTACATTCCTTATGTGAGGCACAATTGTAGACAATTCTTCCTTCTCTGGAGGGTGCGCCTGTTTTTCTGTTCATTGTTACTATGCCTAGGAACTAAGAATTGCTAAATAGCAATTTTGTGGCTTTATTCCCTATTCATTATGAGTGTCAGTGTGGAGCTACTCTGAGGCATTCTAAGCAGGAAGTAATGACTTGATTTGCAGCCTACTGTGAAAATTTATTAATCTGAAGGGACCCTTCTGAAATTCTCCTTGATGAGCATAAGAATAACAGATGTTGGTATCAATGCTGTTATTCATTGATTTCCATAGATATGAATAAGACAGAGTGATATTTTAAACCTAGAAAACATTTTTATCCAGAGTACAAGTCACAAAAATATTTTCCTTCTGTATTTCCTCTTTGCATTTAGGTTCGATAATCAACCTGTGTTTATTACAATGCATGAGGAACTCTGCAGTTTCAAGGGAGTTAAATACAAGGTTGAGCTGCTGGGTACTTCTTATAACTTAATTATTTCTACACTTCATGGTTTCCAGTAAATTCACAGAGCCTAACAAAGTATAACAAAACACAAAGAATGGTGACTGAATTTTTGAGGGCTATGTTAGAGATGCTGTCTGTGTTTACTTGTAGAGTGTCAGTATAGTGTTGGATCAGTGGGAGAGAAATTAGTTCTTTTTGGATTTAACATACAGTGTCTCTAGTGTGTTCTCAGTCTTTTCAAATTTGGTAAACAGCTATTGCTGTTTTTTTTTTTTTAAAAAAAAAAGCTATCATGGAGGGGTCAGTTTAATTAAATATTTAGACCGTATATCTATATATACAGTGTATATGCAATATATTGTCAATTAGATGCACTTTCTCTAGCAACTAATGAAATTCTGAAATAATATGAAATTTATATTTCTTAGACTTGACTAGGACATAAGTCTGGAAGGAACATAGACTTCCAACAGCGATTTAAAAAAAACAACAACAGTAATTCAAAAAAAATTCTGTACTGTTTACTTCCTAAGCACAGGAATTTTTATTTATTGATTTATTTTACATCTCAGTTCATATTTCCTTCTCAGCAATAGTTGGGTCGTATATTCCTGGAAGTGTAGTCTCAAAGCACTCATGATCCCCTGGACTTCTACAGTGAGATTCTGGTTTCTCAAAAATCCTCTTCTGCACTTTCAACCAGGTCCCCCAAATGGTGTCAGAACAGTCAGAGCTGAGATCTGAAGGATCTGTTTGTTGCTGCTGAGTTTCTGGGGTGTTTTATGGTAGCCTCTTGCAACAAATGAGTCTTTACAGAATCTTCAGATGTAAAAATGGTCCATCTAGAAATTTTCCTTCCCACAGCACAATACATAAAATAACATTCATTCACCACATTACCTATAATTTTCTACATGGTACCAGCCTCCAGTTCCCTGCCTTTTCTCCTGCCCCACGGTCCTTGGATTTATTCCTCTGTGGGGTAGCTTTCATTACCTTCTGCAAGAGTGAAGGGCTGATAAAATTTTTTAAGCTACTTCATTATCCCAGATTACTATTGTAAAATACTGATGGTTTTTTTGGTCTGATTCTGCTTAAAATTTTTTTGTAGTTGTTGTTTATAGTATCATAAACAAGAATACTGAATTCAGTGAAATTAATTCCTGTAAGTGGGTGTAATGATGCAGGCTGTACAGCTGGATCTACCAAAGTAACAGTCTGATAATGGGACCTGGATCTACCAAAGTAACAGTCTGATAATGGGACCTGTTTCTATATGTTCTGCCAAATTTCACTAAAGATTAGTGAGTTCAAAATTGATATGTGGCCTAGTTTTGGATTTCAGAGATTACTCTTTCATAACCTTCTTGTTCTCTAATATCCAATCAAAACAGAAGCCTTGTTTCTGGAGAAAATGGTCTTTTATTTATGAGCCTCTTCTAGACTAGAGAAAATGTGATTAATACTTCCTTATGAAGTTTTCTGTTCATGTAAGCTGATTGTTGTATATTTGAGAAATATTGTCTTGAAGAATTCTTTTGAAATGAATGAGAAAGCCTGTTAAACTAGGCACAAAAGTTGTAAACTTTTTTTAATCAAACCGAAGCAGTTTTATGAAAGAAATGAGAAAATATTTATTTGAACTTGCAAACAAACCTGCCCCCCAAAACTTAGTCGTTATTAATAATAATTTTACAGTAACATATAAAGAATGTGGAAAAAGAGAGTTGGGCAATAACAGATTTTTTTAAAAAGCCTTTTGAAAATAAATGTAGTGTAACATAAATATCTTTGCTTTTTTCATGGTTATGGAGGTTGCTTATTATTTCACCTGTAATCTTATGTTCTTCATTTTTTTTTGCTGAATAATAGAATTTACCTATTCTTTGCTAAAATCAGATGTAGTTATTTGTTAGCTCACATGAGAGGGAGTTTTGAGAGTGTGCAATGATGCTTTGTGCATTTACAGCGAGCAGTGAGGATGCACTAAACAACTGATGTGATTTAATGGTTACCAAGTTAAAGATGAACAAAACAAAAAAGCAAGGAAAAGGGAAAAATACTGTTGTCCTGTCTCTGACTAAGTTTAAGTAACAATTGAGATGTAATATGAAATAGATGTCTTTGTCAGATACAACTGTCTAGCTGATTAACATGTTGAATATTTCAAATGTTCAACAATATCCTTCGCTGAATTTATTGCATTGTTCTTTGCATGCTTAGTTCTCCAGTAAAAAATGGTGTCAGTTTTCCAATAATAATATAAGTGCAACTTCAATGTTAAAGGGAACTTTTATCAACAGCACTCAGCCTGAGCTACTGAAACAGCACTTTTGCTGGGAAGTGGGGATACATTTTCCTGAAACCGATTTTTCCTTAAAGTGAGACAGCTTGGGCCAGAGGAATAAATTTCTGGTCTATTTTATTTTAAAAGGTCTGACATTTGATAGAAAATTTGATCCTTGAATCAAAAAACCCCCTTGTAAATCTAGATTCCTCATTAGGACAACAAGTGCCAGGAGCTGAAGCAACCTAGGAGGCCTGTGCCGCTGTCCAGAGAAATGCTACTGGCGGGTGCAGTTGTCAATAGCCTTCTGTATGAGGGTACTGATGAAACTGCTTCCATTTCTAACGGGGAAAAAAGGAAAAAACCTAACAGGCAAGGCATTGCAATTTTAATTTGGATTTGGCACTTAGCTCCAGGACCCGCAAAAGTTGCGAAACGCCTAGTGCTTTGAGGAAATGGGCTTCATTGCTTAGATTTTGGGGATGTTTTCTGCAGATTTCTTTGTGCCTCTGATTTATATCTGTTAAAGAATAATAATATTGAATGGCTTTCTATTGAGCTGTTTATATTAATTATGAGATGCACAATGGTTTAGAAATAGAGAAGTTTCTATAAATTATTATTCAGGATAGCAATAGAGCCTCCTGCCTGAAAGGATCAGGTCAGTAATATGTCAGACTAACCACTTAATCCTCCTGTAACCGCAACTTCCAATCTTGTCAGCCTAGGCCCAGCTGATCATTCACTAGCTGAGTAGCTGGCTGGCTTATTCTTTCCTTATTAATAAATGGTGAAAGTTGTTGGAAATCAAAGGTCTGAAGGACATCCAATGAGCAAGTCAATGGAAGTTTTTTTTATTGTTATGGTAGTAGGAAGATTTCAATATCCTTTCTGTCTTTACTGGCATTTTTGTATTCCTAAACATGAATATTGCATTCTCGCTACTTTTTTCATGATCCATCCACAAATTTTCTATAATTGCATTATTGTGGATTTTTTGGTTAAAAAAAAAATTAAAGAAATACCAAGGATTTTGTGTTTTAGACCTAGTTGCCTAGTGTGTGCTAGGTATATATTACTGTCTGTTTCATTATTGTTCTTTTTATTTAGTGGAAGGAGGATTATTAAAACCATAGAGGATTGGACTGTGGTATATCTGTCTTGGGTGCAATATATTGCATCTTCTCCATTAATAAGCAATAGGTTTTGAAGTTAATTGTTCATACTGATGGATATGCTACATCGATTTCTTGATCTGATTTACTGAGTGTTGATTGTCATCAGAAGGAACTTTTGTTTCCCAGCAGATGCAGGGCAGCATTAATCAAGTCAGACAGGTGTCTTTAAAGCACTGTAACATGAGTTACTATGAACAAATCATCTGAGTCTACAGAGACTGTCGATGTGCAGTGCAAAGAGTTTGCTACCTGACAATTGAATGTTTTGCATCACAACTTATTTGAAAAAATACCTTTAATCAAGATTCATGTCTTCTATATGCCCCCTGCTCCCCCCCCAACTATTCATATTATACATGAGTCTGGTTATAGGACTTCAAAGCACAGCTTTGGCCCTGTTCCTACATCCAAGTACAAAGTACATTTATTTCATAATAGAAATATCTTTGAAACACTGCAGATACAGATTTGCTCTGAATTATATGTTTATAAAACAGAATTTCAAGGAACAGTTCAAAATTAATTTCTTCTTATGTGAGTAATACCTAATTTATTAGAAAGTTCTCTGTTTCCTTAAATACTTAGAAAGCACCAAGATATAGGTGTGTGTGACTGTCAGGCATGAGGGAACAGATTTACTTAGATTCAAATGTCTTTTGTTTTGATATGTTCTTGAGGAAGCAGTGGCAATACTAAAACCATTTCTTTCTTTCTGAGGTTATCCCTGAAAGCAGTGCCACCTTTGGAGAGCTTCATACTGTTATGCTTAGGCTTAAGATGACTAGTAACTTTTCTAATAATGAGACCTTAAAATATTGTACTATTACTTCTTCCAGCATCTCCTTCATAGTATCTGAGAAGCATGTTTGGATGGATGGATGTTCTAGTATTATTTTGTCCTAGTAAGTGAGATGTAGAAAGCAATCCTTAGTTCATCCATTCCAAAACTTTGAAAGAAATTTTACTGTAAAAAATATGCTACTGCTAACTGTATATGTTACCCTAAAACTTCTTAAATATCTAGAATCTAAAGCTGTGAATAGTTGCAATTCTCTATGGCTTAAAGGTGTTTCAAAATGTACTGAAAACAATGGAAGTCACTACCTTAATTTCGATCGGATTTAGGTCAAGTTCTGAGATGCTTACCTGTGGTTGTTGCATAAGAAACTTGTATATGTTCTTTGCCTTGGCTCTCTGAATGAGTATAAAATCATACAAGATTTTTGGTTATTTACTTTTTCAACATTACAGTTTTGTTTAGCCTGTGATGTTTCATTGTAGTCTTTTAATTTTTTACAGTAGCTTATGCTTTTCCTTGGAAACTGAGTCACTACAGGCCTTAGGCTATAGTTTCAAACTTGCTGATATATATCCGTACGTTTGTCAATAAAAGTTCAAGTTCCCCATCTATGTCTATAAAGGAATTAGGCTTTCCTTCAGATGAAATTGTATCTAGATTCTGATTTTGGCTGCTTGCCTGTACTTGTTATTGTCTAAGAAACAGGAGGGAAAGAGTTTAATCCTATGATATACTCTCCACTTTGGAAGTCAATCTTACCAAGTGAGAAATTGTTCCAATTCTATCATTTCGTTTGCTGCAAGAGAAAGAAACAACTTGAGTGTTTACACTATGTGCCACCACCACAAGCAAAATATTGGAAAGGACAAAATGTTTGCTCTTGTTTAACTGTAAAAAGGAGCTAAATTAGGTACAATAATTTTTTTTTTAAATTATTGTATATATTTGAACTAGAAGTCAGTTTTTCAAGGAAGTTGTAACATTTTGAATAGAAGTGGATACTGAGCTGTAAATACACTTTGCTTTTGTAGGAGCATAAAATGGCAAATAATGTAGCTTTTTGTTACTTACTTGTATGGGAAATACTGAGTCCTTTAGTTTTGGCTTATGTGTCTTCCCACTGTACGTCATGACTGGAAGAAAATATTCTAAAGTAGCTTCCCATTGAGTTATAGTTTTCAGAACTACTTTTCTTAGTTTGCTCTTTGTACAGAAGAAAAAGAAATTAACTTAAGAGCATTGAAAGGATTTTTATATCTTTGTATCAACTCAGTGTGTTTTGAGAAGTAAAGTCTACAAAAGCCCTGTGATAACTGCAGCAGATTTTCTTCCCCTTCCCCTTTCCTCCCCCACCCCCATATTTGTGCCAATTCCTTCAGAAAGGAAGAGATGCCAAATCTGCATCTAATGTCTCGAATAATGAAAAAGTAGAGAAGAGCATTTTGTCAATATTAAAAATTGATTCCTTTCCTTTTGGAAAAATTTCCAAAGCATTACATCACAGTAGCATGCGTAGCTGATAAAGTGTATGTGCAACTGAATGACATGATACTTGACAATAGTAAACTGAATATCTCAAGGGGGAGTTATGGCAGATGTGTATTCTGATGGTGTATGGCTTATGTATAGCTTCTTTTTCAAGACTGCCATATGTTGTTTATTAAATTGAAAGATCTGAACAATACTGAAACTTTTTTTTAAGAAAAAGTCTGTCTTTTTTTCTTACTTTTACCCATGCCAAGTAGCCTACTGTCTCTGACTTTTCCTCTGTGTTGCCTAAATACAGCTCCATTACATTGGAAAAATAATTTATTGAACTATTACTGAGTCTTGATAACTTGTTAAAAATGTAAGTTTTAAAATAAATCTCTTTTGAGTTAGGCTTTCTAAGAAATAATTAGAAATAACAGCCCTATATTACATTCTGTTTAGAACAAATACCTATATTACTACCTTCATGTTTATTGTATATATTGTCTATTTCTTCTTGTATTTTGTACTGGGTTTGATTGCATAATCAGCATAATAAAGGCACATGAAATTTTTTTCTTGTTAAGTGTGATAGTGATAGCTGAACTTGAAGGCAATAACAGGTTCTGTAATTCTTTAAAAAAGGTTACATGAGGATTTGATCATATATTTACTCTCATTTTTGAAACTAGCTACTATGTCCTATTACAGTGAATTTTATTTATTTATTTTTTACTACTTTTGTATTTACTGTCTAAAATACAAAATCGATTACATAGTAACTCTGTTAATACAGATTGGAGATTTGATTTTGGTTGTGCACAGTTTGTGTATTCTCTGTCCAAGTAAGTCTGAATGATCATCTGTTTTCTTGAAGATTTCTACAATAAGGTATTTTCTGGTGAAAGTAGTGACTGAGGAAATAGTGACTGTGAGAGATTAAGAGACTTCAGCAAATGAAGACTGTGTACTACTGAGCATATAGTCATTTATATGTATTTTTTCCTTGAACTTCATATTTTGACCAGCTAATTTAAGCATCTTGAAAAAGACCAAGTTTTCAAAACCATAGGATGAAGTCTGCTTTCAATCTTGTCATTTCTAGAGTACCTAGATTTGATTGTGGATTTGCAAAACTTTAAATTAGGCCAGGACATGGTTTGGGTTTAGTTTTCTGTAGGTCGTATGCTAATACCAAATATATATCTAGATTAATGACAAAAATATAGATTCAGTTAGTTAAAATACATTTTGTTTTATTTATTTTTACTTTAGTTGTAATTAGAAAATTCAAGTAATTCAGAGACATGTGCCTACCCATATGTACAAATACTCATTTTAATCTGTATACATGACATGCACAGTTCTATTAAATTATGTTATGGTTCTGTGACTTAGATAGAAACTGAGCTATTAAAGTATAACATTTGCTTAAATCTTCAAAATATTTAAAGGTTCTATCTATAGATTTTAAAAGTAACCAGCTGTTGTTTGGATCTGAATGGTTGATAGAATTGGCAATATTTGTACTCTCTACTTGCATGGCCTGAATATGATAGCTAGATTTTTTTCTATTTCCCTTTGATGTATTAAGCTAAAGATTCACAATGACTATGATACAGACATTTAAAAATTATGCAATAAATAATGCAAAAGACAATTAAGTTTAATCCTGCAAAATACATGGAAAAAGTCAGAAGTAACTTTTTAGTATGGCAGTTCCTCAATAATATTAATGAATGATGTAGCCCTTTATAAGGTACCTCATCTTTTTATGTCTAATATGGATATTAGTAAAATTGCATTATATTCTGAATCAAATTGAGTTACAATTACATGACAGTCCTTATGCATTTAGATATTTGAAATTGATTTGAAAACTATGAAGAATATGATTATATTTTTAAAGAGTCTTCTCTGAAGAATTTCTGTCCCTTGATAAATATTGCATATCGGGAAAATTCCAATCAATCTATTGTGTCTATTGCCCAGTGGAAATGGGCAGCCAAGTGAAAATATAAAAGGCACCTGGGAACAGTCAACAAACTAAGACATGATCAGGAAGTCATTTTTTAGTTATTCAAATAATGAAGATGTGAGGTACTTGGTATTCAGATAAAGATGATGGCATCTATTGGATTTGTCAGCTTCCAGCTCTGCTGTATATTAAGCAAAAATGAGAATAAAATGTAGAAACATATGGACCTGAGATAAAAGAAGAAAAGTAAAAAGAAAGAAAGGCCTTTTAACTTATGTGCTTTGATTTTTGTCTTAGGCCTCCTGGCAGGTGATGTGTTTACAGATGATTCATAAAAGTACACAGAAAAGCAGGGCATGGGGACTAGGAATACTTCGTCTCTTATTTGTGTTGTAGTCCCTCAGAAGCTTGTCAGATCATCTGTGTGGACTATGCAGAGACTAGTCAGTGGGGACTATTCTTGTCTGTTGTCAAAAATTGTTGCAGTCATCTAAGCCACAGCCAAAGGTTATACACTAACATGACATTTTCCATTTATCTCAAGACTTCAAAAGTTGTAAAAATACCAGATTGAGGAGAGTTTCTTCCTGAAATGGAGTTTCAGGACTTGAACTACAAAGCAGCAAACTCTTGACCTCATTAACAGTGTGTTTTGGCCAAATGCGGTAATTGTAAATGTGCACTTGTGTACTGTTCCTGTGTAATAGCTTGAAAGCTGTCTTACTTTACGTAATCTTAGTCTTTGTTCCACTGGAGTGGAACAAAGGCATTGGTTTGTATGAGGTAGTATTTCACCTACTGCAGCCCAATGCTGGTTTCAGGTACATGAAGCTGAAGCAGTGTTTTGGAAGACTGGCCTATTATAATGTAATTTTATTATGGCTCTTTATTTATACTGTTGATATTATTTTATATTGGGTTTGATGCCATATTCAGGATACCATTTCAAAAATTTATGACTGTTAATTCTTCTTCCAAGAAGTTTTTTTTTTTACTTTGTATGAAAAGTGGCCATTCATTGGAGGATGGGCTGGACCCCCTGTGTTTCTGTTTCCGAAGCTGGTGCTGTAATTACTAGGCTTAATGAGTGTCCATGTGTTGCTCTGCAGGCTGAGCTAAACGTTGTCACCCCTCAGTGTGGGTGAGGAAGAACGAGTGAGAACTAGGTCAGGCTGGGCTATAGTCAGTGAAGAGCAGAAGTCTGTGACCCGGTAGCTTCTGGCAGGAGCTCGGCCTACCCACCCAGAAGCTATAAAAGGACAGAAGCTGGAAGCAGCAGTGGGATTTGTCTAAGTTGAAGCTGCAAGACACTGTCTGCCTTAAAGCACAAATCTCTAAGGACTTTACGGCCAGTTGATCACTTGGGACTGATGCACGTGTGTAGGTGTGTGTTTCCTCAGGTATTCTGGACGCTTCCTCCCTTTTACTCTGGTCACTGCTTTCCATATAAACAAAATCAAATGTGTTTTATATCTGAATTATTATTCCTTTGACTAATGGATGTATTGTGGATGCTGTAGAGGAGCATTAAGAGAGGTTGATGAGATCACCTGGTACTGGAATAATTAATTTATAGCCTGCTAGTAGCAAGGAGATATAATTTCAGATTTTTCTCTGGCAACAGGTAATGCCCTAAGCACAGGATGTTAAGTAAAAAGGAAAGGAGAGGGGCGGCTAGGACAGTATAAGACTATCCCTTTGTTTCTTTATGTTTTGTTAAAAATGTTTGAAGACAAAGCATAATGTTTCAAGTTGAATAAAACATGTTCCTGGAAACAAAATAAAATTTTAAGATGAGAAAACCACCCCACATCTCCAAGTACATGCATATATGGGAAAGGCTGTATCTGAACTGTTGTTTATTCTTTCTTTCTTTCTTCCAAATTTTTCAAAAGATCAATGCTTTAGGTTGTCTATACATACTACAGAGTTATATTACAGAACTGTCCTGTTAAAATCATTGTATTTACAACCATGCAAATTTGTTTAATGATCTATCTGGCCACCTGCATCAGTCTGGTATGGATTCATCCAAGACTTCACAAGAGAGAGAATTGCTGGGTTGTTTCTTTTAGAACACAGAAATGCCTGCCTAAATACTATACCTGGATCTAGGGCTGATTTGTACCCGATGAAAAAACTCAAAAAACAATTCTGAACTTGGTGAACTGAATTGAAAAGATGGTTTCTCAATGTTCTCTGTAGATTATTAGATGCCTGTCATGGATAGGGGTGACATTAGGAGATGGATTTATTTATTTATTTATTTATTTATTTATTTATAGAAGTAGCCAGAATGAATGTTTGGGATTCTGCTGAAGAATGGTTTGTACCAGTCACCTTTATTTTGCACTTCAGGAATAGTTGGTGGGTTTTTTTTCCACATATCTTTATTTTTCTCTTCAGATTACAGAGAAAGAGGATTGGTAGGATAAAATCAAAGCAATCATAATTACATTAGCAGGGTGATATGGCAAGATAAGATTTAAGAGCTTCTAGTTCTGTTTACTTCATTCTGAATTAGCTTTTATGTTAACACAGCATGAAGATGGCAAATTCATATATTTTCTTTCATCTGCCAACACCGGAGCTCTTTTCTGGGACAGAAGCATTTATACGTGCTTGAGGAGAGAAGCAATTCTGCTGAAGCCCGGTAAACCTTCCAATAAGAAGCATTATATGCCATCAGTTTGAACTGGCTTTTATTTGAAGTAAAGAAAATATTGACCTGTTTGCTATTCCTTATATACTAACTTTTTGTTGCTCCTCTATTATAAGCACTTTTGCAGAAGACCTTCAAAAGAAAAGATCAGTTATACGCTCTATATACTAGACATTTGTGTGTTATACTTTGTATATGCTTCTCTTTTGATGTACTTGAGATTCCAAGTATGTGTGTTAGCTAGCTGGTTGGTAAAGTGAAATTACCCAATTTATCAAAATCCTTTTGTTTCAGTTCTCCTCAGAGAAGGAATTCTCTGTTCATATTTGTTGTAAGCTGGATAGAATTGGTGAAGAGATAATTATGGTATGTCAGTCATAGTTGAGATCATCAAAGTCTTTCTTCAGAGTGATTGTTTTTGTGTCTCTGGTAGCTATATTTCTTAGGAAAGAAGTGTTATTTGGGCTATTTTTGCTCTCATATGTGTACACTAGACAAGATGCATTTTCTCTCCATTTTACTTCCCTCAAAGGACATAAAATTTGGAATAACAATGCTTAAAAAAAAAAATAAAGTCAAACTTCTAGATGATAAGAGAGTTCCAAACTTTCTTTTGGTGTTTCTGTTTTATTAACCTTGACAATATGTGTAACCTCTACTAGAAACAATTCCTGAATATTTTATAAAAGATGTTTTATAAAAACTAGATAGGAATTTTGCAGTCCTGAGACAAAAGTCAGAAGTTCGACGTCATTGTGTGAATTGATCAGACTAGTTGAGGGAGCACTTTTGGTCTATTTCTCCTGCATTGTTTTCAGAGAGATTCTTTTCATGAATTTTCTGAACTACTTAGAAGCTAGTTAATTTTTTTTTTTTCTGTTAAGTAAATGGAATACTACTTGTGGGATTAAAAAAAAAAATGGCTCTGAAAGGAAGCTAGAAAAGTGAAGAAGGGTTTTAGAAACTTAAAACATGACTTTGCAAATGCAGTGGTAAATAAAGTTTTCTTTAATTCCACTACTAGTTGTACTTAAACTACTGTGTTCAGTTTGACCTGGCACAATATTTTTAATTGGCTGAAAGAAAATTTTCAAATGACAGGTGAAGAAAAGAAAGCTTAGAAGGAAGTATATAGATTATTAAGTATCTGATGTGCAACAGAACGTTTCTTATTTTCAGGGTCTTATTCCTTGGAGGAGTCAGAAAGTAAAGGTGAATTTATCAGCCTTCGTTGTTAGACCATTGTCCACCACCATGGTGACACAGTCCTGATAAAAGTGCAACTTCAGCTCCTTTATTAACAGCTTGAGCTATATATGTGACTCAAAGTGAAATTTAATGTACACTATATTCTGGACTGGAGTTATGGTTGGTTGCGTTAGTCTTGAGGTTCTAGGTTTAAAAAAAATCCAGAACACCCACATGCCCCCTTCTAGGGTTTAAATAGAAGTCACCTAGAACTAAAGTCTTGGACAACTGCAGTGTTAAGGCACTGTCCTTTAGTGTTGGTGGCTAATATATCACAACTATTTTTACGTTTTTCTGCTTTCAGAACTGTAGTGAAACATGAACACGTTCAAATAACTGAGAATTTGAAGCCAATAACTTCCAGTATGCCAGTAACGTAATGGCAATTTAATTGCTTAATGTGTATAACAGACAGTCTCATTTAGCATAAATGAGACTGTAACTTAAAAGCTCGTCTACTTGGTAATGTGAAGATAAAGAACCCTTTTTCCCACAAATAAGGGGAGAATGGGAGAAGCTGGAAAGTTATAAAGGGCTGAGTAATCACTTTTTGCATTTTGTCTTATGTGCAACTGCATGAAGTTTGAGGAAGTGAAATCAGTGCCTCTGAGAACGGGCAGACCAACTCAGAAATGACTGGGAAAGAAAACCAAAGGAAAACTATTTTTAAAAATCTCCAAAGATTTCCCTTATTGCCCTACTTATCTTGTTTGATTGTGATGGTAATATGTGAGAAAACTCACAGAAAAGGTTTGACTAGGTTTGTTATACACTTACAGCGAAGAAATTGCCCAGGGTAAAACTGATTACGTTCTTAAAACTGAAAACTGTGAAGGTAAGTTCCAAATGCAAGATGTGCTGTCAGTTACTGTGACTGATATGCCAGACATGAAAATTACACTAGATGGAAAGTGAACTTAATTTTGCAATATATGGAATATATCTAATTCATCAGTTGCCTTTCACTGTTTTTGACAGGACATTGTTAAAAATTTTTTAATGTCTGTTTTGTGCTTAGAGCGTTTTGAGAAATGTAAATGGGAGCAAACAAGTTAATAAATACAGTATCTTGAAAAAAGAGTAATTTCAACTGAAGTAATTCTGAATTAGCATGTTGAGGTACTACAGTTCATGAACCTTTTTGCACCTTTTGTACCTTTAGGTACACTATTGGCTAACATACTCTAAAGTAAGAAATTTTAAATCCTTGTATATAGAAGTTTTAATGCTTTTTGTGGAATTTTAGAAGAGATGCTCCTGTGGTACATCTTTGTGAAAATATTTTGTTTATCCATTTATAGGGCTCTCTGGACATAAGTAACATTCTCTGTCTCATTTCACCAGCATGCTGCAACAGGTGTTCATTTGCAGGGAAACAGTATTTCTTTCCTAAAGCTAGGGGATTATGATTGCTTTGCTAGCATCTATATTCTGGGGTGAAAACCCTGGTTAATAGATACAAACCTACTTTTGTCTGATATTAACTGTAGTGCATGCCATTCTGGCATAATGCAGTGCTGTATTAGACATCTCTAACTCTGAGCAAACTAGAGGGAACAGTTCAAATCTATACAGAAAATCTGGCTCAGGTGCCAAAAGTAACATATGTTACAGGTTGTCACTGCTTTGTGTGCAAGTGTGATTAAACTGACTGTGGTTCTGGAGTCAGGTTGTGTGACATTCACTTGGAAATCCATTTACTATCTCCTTCTGCACGATGCACATTCCACCTTCTCAGAGGAAGAGAGATCACATTTTGTGGATGATGTCAAATTGTGCAGAGCAGTCAACACATTGGAGGTTGGATTGCCATTCAGAAGGATATTGACAGGCTCACAGGGATGACAGAAATCCATCTCAAAGTTCCACAAAGGCAAATGCGGACTCCTGCATCTAGGATGGACCAACCCATCTAATATTAGAGTTGGGGTTACCTGGCAAGAAAGCAACTTTGCAGAGAAGGACTTAGGGTTCCAGGTGGACAAGTTAGAGGTGTGCCCTTGTAGTGATGAAGGCTAATCACATATTGGGCTATATTTGTAAAAATGTAGCCAGCAGGTCAACGGAGTCTCTCTCCACTCAGCTCTTGTAACACTGCGTCTGGAGTACTGAGTCTGGGGTTGAGATCCCTACTACAAGAGGAACACTGATGTTTTGGAGAGAGTCCAGCAGAAGGCCACCAGGATGGCTATGGGGGTTGAGCACACAGGACACGAGAAGTGGCTGACAGAGCTGTGTCAGTTTAGTCTGGAGAAGAGAAGATTAAAGAGGAATCTCATTGTAGTCCTCAACTATCCAAAGAGGGTTATGGGGAGGGTGGAGCTGGATTCTTCCTGGAGGTGCACAGGCAAGCAGTACAGAGACAAGATGCAGAATGGGGAATTCTGATGAGATGTAAGGACAAGATTCTTCACAAGGAGAGTGATGCAGCATCGGTGCACGCTGACTGGAGAGGCTATGGCATCTCCGTCCTTGGAGATTTTCAGTACTTGCCTGGACAGGGCCCTGATCAACTTCATCTAACTGTGAAGGCAACCTTGCTTTGAGTAGGAGGTGGGAAATACGTGACCTTTGGTGATCCCTTCCAATCTAAATTATTCCATATGCATGCAGCTTTCCAAGCTAAAGGGAGTGGTTATGTGTGGTATTACAACAGACTTATTTTGGGCTTTACACATGGGGCTGATATGCTTAAACTCTCTAAGGCCTGTTAGAGTCCAGGTACTGTGTGTGTCAGATCAGCTAGTAAGCTAACCTACTTTTTCTCTGAAATCTAACCTGGGAAGTCTAAATTACCATTTACCTCTATAGAAGCAAGTAGTGACTGCTGCTTAACTCCCCCCCACCCCCGAACTTTGTAAAAGCTGTCAAAACAATCATGTTTTCCTTTAAATAGGATAAGAAATATATATCTGGGTCTGGAAAAACACAGTAAAGCATGTATATTCATTTTTTCAGCACTCCTGAATGTTCTTTGGCCTCATAACAGAGGCATCTAAGAAGGCTGTGTTTTTCCTTTCCATACGTAATTTTTCATCTGAATCATGGAATCTTTTCTTTTGCTGCTTTTTTTTTTTTCTCTGAAAGGATTCCTTTATTCTTCTGTCTGTCAACACTTGTTTTTTCTCTGCAAGTCTTTTTTGAATTGTAGAACCTGGCTCTAGCACTTTGTTCTACTTTTGAGAGTGTAGTTTAAAAACTGGTTTAAGGTGATGCTGCAGCCTTTTACTTTCGCTAGAGCTTGTGTATTATGTAGTGGGCTGCATCAGCTCAAAATTATGTTCCTTCCCCCCACCCCCCATGGTTTTCATGGTTTTGTTTTTGTTTCAGTTCTCATATCTGACTCTCTGTATGGCTGCATGATCACTCGTACTAACAAAGGGAAGAGGTGGGAACATGTAGGTGACTGGGGAGTAGTGAGGAAAGAACAGTTCTTCTCCTTACACCCATGATGTAGGCACCCTCCTCCATGGGGTCATGCTCAAGCAGTTGCATTTGATCTGGGATGTGGTTACTGCTGCTGTTCTCATGAGACATCACTTTATGCAGCTGCTAACTCTCTTTCATAGAATCACTGAGGATGGAAGACACCTCTGGGGATCACCTAGTCCAACCCCCCTGCTCAGAGCTTGTTCAACTAGAACAGGTTGCTCAGGGCTGTGTCCAGTTGGGTTTTGAATATCTCCCAGAATGGAGACTCCACAGCCTCTGCAGGCAACCTGCATTGACCACCTTCATAGTGCAAAAGAGTTTTCTTGTGTTTAAGTGGCATTTTCTGTATTTTAATTTGTGCCTATTGCTTCTTGTTTTTTCACTGGATACCACTGAGAAGAGTCTGGCTCTGTCTCCTTTAGTCATGCCCCGCCCTGCCCCAGGTATTTATAGGCATTGATGAGACTGGTACATGGTGTTTTTCTTCCCCAAGTGCAGGACTTTGCGTATTCTTGTCATGATTGTCATGAGATTTCTGTCAGCACTTTTCTCCAGCCTGTCAATGTCCCTCTGGATGGCAGCACAACCATCTGAAGCATCAGCCTCTCCTGCCAATTTTGTGTCATCTGTAAACTTGTGGAGGGTGCACGCTGTCCCATCATGCAGGTCAATAGTGGAAGATGTTAAACAGTGCTGGCCCCAGTATCAACCCCGGGGTACCGCACTTGTGACTGGCCTCTGGTTGGACTTCGTCATACTGATCACAACCCTTTGAGCCCAGCAGTTCAGCCAGTTTTCATCTACCTCACTGTCTGCTGATGCATGTTTCATGTGAAAATACTGATGGGACTTTGTCATCTGCCTTGCAGGTTTATTGAGGAGTTAGGAATGTGCGATAGGTATGCTCTTCTGGTTTTGCATTCTTTATTTTTTTTTAGATTGATCTCTAATATTAAGCACTCAGATGCTGAGTATTTGAGCTGCGAGACAACTGTCATCTAGCCAGAGAAAGACCATGTCATTTCAGAGAACATCTGCTCTCACAAAGGATATATACAGAGTTATTGTAAATGCAGAATAAATTTCTAACTTATTCCTACAGACTTAAATAAAATATATGGTTTTCTTTGTGAGTATACAACTTAAGTAGTATTAGCTGATAGCTGCATTATTAGCACCTCTGACATTATGTACGTAGAAAAAAAAAAAGCTTTTCTTCTGTGAAGTTGAGAAGAGGTTCTGCAGCTGAAGAGTCCGGGATAAGCCTGCTTAAAGTGTTTGTTCCTTCCATTTGTTCCTTGCTTGTATTTGTTATCTTCTGGATCATAGCAGTGGTTATTTTGGGAGATGTAATGCCATAAACAGGGAGTACACCTTTATGTAGAGTAAGGGCCAACTTAAATTTAAAAGGAAAGACTTTTTCCTAAAAGTATTTATTATGATACAACAGAAGGAAATAAGGAAAGTAAAAAAAAAACAAACAAAAAAAACCCTTGCAGTTAAACATAAATGAAATGTTTTAATGTCCACAGGGAAGCTTTGGCTATTAAACTGTTAGACTTTGGTGTACAACACTTTAAATATCAGGCATGATTTATCATAATTCTTCATAATTATGTTGCTTTGATGTTGATTAAATTATTAATGCCAGAGGATAGCACTAAAGGTTTAAAAATGATGAAAGAGTAAATGTTTTAGCCTAATTGAAATTACTGAATCTGAAGTAAGCAGGTTTATCTTTTAAAATAAATATAACAAACTCCCCAACTAGAATAAAACAAGAGCAGTTCAATTAAATATTATGGAGTAAAAAGATTAACTCTAATTCTATATTGCATTGATATTCTATATTTTTTAAAAATGATGAACTTAAACTGAAAAGTGCGGATGATCTTACTGCCAGTCATTCACAGTATTGCCTATACAGGCTAACGCCAGACAGCGTCTGGTCATTGCATTTCTTCTGAGTCTAGATTGTATTTGATAGGTGGGGATTTTAGAGCAGTGGAAAGGTGAGAAGAAAACCAGGGATGGCTGAGAATTTTTTTATATTCAGATACTGAGAAGAATTTGAGAGTTTTGTGGTTTGCTCCCTCTTCTATAAATCTTTTTTGCTTATCAAGATTTTCCAAGGATAATGGGAAGAACACCAGTAGGTAATATTCATGCTTCCTGAACCACTGAAAATATGATTGGATATTTTTATAGCAAAAACACATAATTGTAAGGTAAAAAATACCATAGTTTTCTTTGCAGTTGGTGTTTTCCTCGCAGTTGGTGTTTTCCTCTAACTTGCACTTATCCACAGTCATGTTGTAATTCAATTTTTAAGAATTTACTGAGTTAATTCTGCATTGTTTCAGCTGATTATTTCTGTTCTATTACAGGAAGTTCCACCACCAGGATCCTATGAGGTACAAAAATCCTATGAGAAAACATATGGGAAAAGCCAATATATGTCTTCTCGAACCACGCTGGCTGAAAGAAAGCAGGGCTCCTTTCTTAGTGCAGCACCTAGAGACAGCTTACTTATGGCTGACAAGGATATACCAGGTGAGTTTAATTTTTGTCTAGAGAAACACCTCCTGAAATACTATTTTATTTTCTGGAAACCGCTATGAAATGTTAGTGGAGAGTCATTTAGCCATTGATTTTTAGACAGGGCTAGTTCAAGGAATTTCGGGTTGATTAGGAACTAGCTGCCTTAATCCCCTTGTAAAAGTCCTGAATGCCAGGGCATTTTAGTGACCAAAAAACCGAACTGTACATTTGCTAAATTTAATTAGTTAAGGCTATCCATACTATGTTTAATCTGAGATCATTTATTAATGCCTTACTTTTGAACAGATTTGTTTAATTATGTAATATAACTGCATTAAAAAGCAGAATCTAATTACCTACTCAGTGTCTGTATTTCGTTTTTTGGCTCTTGATTCTGAGTTTCACCTTATTTAACTATAAACTTTATTTTGTGCTTGTGGATTGGACTTGATTTGGTAGTCAAACTTTTTGACCCGTTTTTAGTGCTAATCTGGGTCCCAAGTTTGTTTAAAAAAAAAAAAAAAACAATTCAAATGCCATATGTTTTTATCAATGAGATAAAATTACTTGGAATTACTTTTATAATTTAGAAATGTCAAATAAAACCATGTATTGTATTATAAACTGTGTCTTAAAAATGTGTGCAAATGTGCTTGCAAAACCACCTCTGCTATTTCAAAGTGTTGTGGCTAGTATTTTAATGCTTAGTATGTTCTACTTGAAATGTAATATTCACTCACAACCGTATTGTATGAGAAACTGTATTGTAGCTCCACAAACATCTTTGTGATTTACGGAAGTCTGAGGTAAGACATAAATTTAAGAATTTAACAAAGTAGGGTTAACACTGTAATAGTATTTTAGGATATCCTAGACATATATCATCGATAAATGATCAGAAAGTCATTATTCTGCAATTGCAAACTGAATCTCAAACAGAACTTTTCCTCTTAAATGCTGTCTTCCTAGAGCTTAGGGTCAGCCTAAGTTTGGAGCTTTCTTTTTTCTTTTTAAACTTTTTTTTTTCCAGACCACTTTTCTGTATTTTGCAGGTTACTCTAAGACATTTTGATATAAAGTCAGTTAAATAAGAATTCATGATTAAATCTCCATTATGATGGAATGGACAATGAGATTATAGAAACTTCTAAGGAAATGCAAATGTAAATCCAGATGGTAGTAAAAACTATCCCTGTCTGCTACTTGGTTGTTTCTCTGTGACATGTACTAGACATTTTTGGTGCATGTTTCCCAAACAACAGGATATGTCACAAATTCTTCTCTATGCTTGCCAGTAAAGTTTGTCTTTGGCAATGATTTTCATAGAGAGAACAAAGGTTGCAGGGAGATGAAGACTTTTTCTTGGTAGTTCCTCAAAAGCAGTCTGAGGCACCTTGATACACTTGTCTGATGAAGACTTTTGGTCTCTGAATATCAGCCTGCCATGATTCATGAGTCTTCAGTCATATTTTTAAGTGAAAAGAATCAAAATTAAGTAGGAAGATTTAATTAATTCTAAAAAAGTGAGAGTTGGAATAACCAAAGTTGCGAACTGGCAGACTTTTAAGTACTTGGCTTCCTATCTGAAAATTATGACAATTCTAAATGAACCAAACATTGATTTGGTTTAAAAGATCTGTGATTTGGAATTGCTGGCAAGAACCAAATATAGGTACAAAATATTTATTTTTGATCTCTGCCACTGTTGATGTCATAGCAGGCAGGAGATTTAAACTCCCAAGTCAGTTTATTGATAGTAGTAAACTGAGTTTAACTACTGAGTTGAACAAAGACATTTTGTATTTGTCCGCTGCTTGGGGAGGTTTTTCTTTGGTATGTTTTTTCCAGTAATTGTTTAGCAAACGGGAGTATGTGCATAATAGATTTCATGATGAAAAGTGTGAAATGAAGTTAATGCTGACTGACTAATGCTAGTGTTTCTACTCTTGTTAGCTTGCATTTTGCTCTGGGGCAGGGCCTGTCCTCTTTGTTTCCTGTAAAGCTATAGTTATTTAAGTCAACATTTTATACTATTGTATTGACTTCTTTTTCTTTTTTTTTGTTTTTTTGCAAAAAGATACAGATCTTTGGAAAAGGTCACTTAAGTAATTCTGGAAGGCGACTTTGAAGTTTAAGTTTTTGTACATTCCATATATGATCTAACAAATATGATTTTTCATTACATTTCTGCTGAGAAGACAAATCTCTTCACAAAAGAGAACATCCACAGCTCTGTGTTTTCAGCAGTAAACATCAGAACTATTTTTAATTTAACTTCCTTATTTATCTGGTGTTTTCATTCATTTTCTGTAACCAAACTAACACCTAAGTACAGATTTACAATGTTTATAATCTGGATATTAACTAGTTTTTTTGAAAGGCCTTAGTATGATTCTCCTCAGGCAAAATTGTAATGAAATCCAAATGAATGGTCACTATGATACAATTCTTCTATTTCAATTTGTGTAATTTAATATAAAAATGCATTTGAATTCATTTAGTGCAAAAATTCTCAAATAATGTGGATCACGTTATAAAGCGGTCTTCACTTACTATAGTGAATTTTCCTTCATAGCTTTGCAAATGATTTTACAAGGGAACCTCATTTAAAAATGAAAATTTAAAAAATTTTCTTGAACTTTCAGTTAAGTTACCAAAGGATTATTTTGTAATAAATAATTGTAGAATCTGGCTATTTGTCTTCATTGGCTATTAATTGTTTATTAAAGTATATATG